>NW_010203730.1:25901-54221 GCF_000695765.1 Mesitornis unicolor | reverse complement strand
TAATATTATATATTATAATAAAAAATACATTGTTATTTCTAGAATGCAGAGAGCATTTCAAAGAAACAGCAAAAACTTTTGATTATTTAAATGTAGGACACTAAACTTGAAAAAATAAATGCTTGGGTCAAATGAGCCTGTTTCACCCATTATCTCCTCTAACTTGCTCTCCTTGGTGTTAAGAAAATTGAATGTTTATGTTACGTTTCCCTGAGGCAGTTTCTACTTGCATGATCAGCCCTTACTCGGCAGCTTGTCATTCCAAGGAAGGTCTTACTGACCCTGGCAGGTTTGGAGAACTTCTATTTCACACAGGTGAATCATTCTTTAATAACTTATTAAATAAATGAACTACTCTTTAACAGCAGCATGTAATGTCTTCTGTCTCCAATTCTTTAAGTAGATTTATTATATTATGTTTATAGGTCTAATGGTTCTCTAAAGGTCTGTATGCTGAAATGCAACAGAAGATTTGGGGAAATTTGTAAGGAGTTAATGTAATTATTTTGAACTACAAATTTAAGACCTCCACAGAAATGTGGAAGTTGAAAGAATTGCTGTCAGGGATGCAAGAATGTTGGTGGTGGAAAGAAAACAAACAGCGCTGTGCCTGCCAGGCACTGTGTGGTGGAACACTGGTGTGGTAGGGGGATTTGGGGCAGATACCAAAGGAAGGTGTAGAATCATAGAATCACAGAACCTATTGAGTTGGAAGGGACCTTTAAAGATCATCCAGTCCATTGCCCCTGCAGTAAGCAGGGATGATGTTACCAGATCAGGTTGCTCAGAGCCCCATCAGGCCTGACCTTGAATACCTCCAGAGATGAAGTCTCCACCACCTCTCTGGGCAACCTGTTCCAGTGAACTATCACCCTCATATTGAAGAACTTTTTCATAATATCCAACCTAAATCTAGCCTTTTCTAGTTTAAAACCATTATCCCTCATCCTATCGCTACATGCCCTAGTGAACAGCTCTTCCCCAGATTTCTTATAGGCACCTTTCAGGTATTGGAAGGCTGCGATAAGGTCTCCCTGGAGCCTTCTCCAGGAAAGAGAATCCAGGGCTGTGAGGGAGGGTGGCTCTGCATGGGCCTTAGCATCACACAGCCTCCAGATGTTCACATCCACCCCATGGGAGTGTACTGTCGGGTATGGTGCTAGGCATGAACAATAGGCAAGGATCACTTGAAAACGGGCCGCAAAAAGGCTGCGAAGACCTACCTGGCCCTTGGTGGGTACAAAGTTCTTGATCTGGCCTCAAGCTGAGCCAGAAGGGTTAGATTGGATATTACAAAAAATTTATTTACTGAAAGAGTGGTCAAACACTGGAACAGGCTGGCCAGGGGAATGGTGGGGTCACCATCCCCGGGGGGGCATCCCTGGAGGTGTTCAAAAATCGTGTGGATGCAGGACATAGTTTAGTGGGCATGGTGGTGTTGGCTTGACAGTTGGACTTGATGATCTTAGAGGTCTCTTCCAACCTTAATGATTCTGTGATTCTATTATTCTATCTGTGCTTTATAACCTGGATTCATTTCAGTCAAGAGAAAGCTTCTGGTGCAGGGTCTGACCTGGTTTGCTGGCGTTTCTCCCAAGTATTTCTGCAACGCTACTCATGCGATGCTTGCAGAATCGTCTCCCTAATTTGCTCTAATGCAGAGGCTGCTCCCCCTCCACATAAGTGCCTCCTGAAAATTTATGAGCTGTTCACTGTCAACAGTACATCGTTTGGTTTCTTAAGAATATGTAATGCTCAGTAGGGAACAGGGTAAGAGAATTTTCTGTGTAAAAGATAATTTGTAGGTATAGTAGAAACAACATACAGGAAAATATAACTATAATATCCTTAAAATAGGATGGTGATGTTCCTAAAGACTAGCATTTTTCATGAACATTTTGGCTTTAAAGCATTTTTGCGGTTTTAATTTTTTGAGCATATTTTCAATATAAAATATAAGGAAACAATTTTTTTAAAAAGCAATAATAATCATTACTTATATTATTACATAATATTATTTATGGTTTTTAAAGAGTCTTATTGTCAAACAGAAATGAGCTAATATCAACCTTGTTTTCTATTACAAATAAAATGTACAGAAAACAGAGTTTTATTCAGGCACTCTCAAACTGGACTTGTTTGAGCCACTGTTGTGCTTCATTTTCAAAGAGCAGTAATTTTTCATGAGTTTTGTTTTGAGGAAGGAGTATCTCACATTACTGTGAGAATGGAATAATGGAATTATTTTTATTGCTAATAGGTAAATTGCAAGCACATACACATATTTTGAAGTAAGAGTACTGTGCATTTTGTGTGTTTGCAGACAAGTGTATGCACACATGTTCCAAAGACTGAAAATTTGACCTGTAGCTGTTGTAAAATATAAATAGACATTAGTAAGTTTATGTTTATATATAAACTAAATAAAGTTAATATAAGCCAAGTTGCAGCTTAATAGGATCAATCAACATGCTTCTTTTCAGACCTTTGCACAGTGTGAACATTTCACACTTTCCTCTCATCCTAATTTGATGTTAAAATTATTTTTACAGAGATTCCAGTAGGAAACATTTGTTTTTATTTTAATGCACACTATGTGCTATATAAAGTATCAGGAGTTCTGGATTTATAAAATACACTATTCTTACCACTTTCTAACACAACATTTTGTTTTACCTGGCCGTTTTATGGCACCAGAGAAGAGGAAAGCCCTGATGCTGCCCCTCACCTGGACCACAGCTGCACCTGCTCCTCCAGGTTCTGCAGTTCCTGCCTTGGTTCCCTCCTTTCCAAGAACTCCTACTACAGAATCTTGTTAATAACTTATATTAAGTATATTTAAACATATTTTCTTAAAACTATCTCCCCTTACATCTGCGCTCCTCTGCAGTCATTGAATGTACAGATTTTCTCTGCCTGATATTTCTCTGCCTCATTTACCATTTCTTGTACTGACTATCGGAGTAAAATCTTTGACTCTTGTCATAAAAGAAAACAGGCAATACTGATACAGATTTGGGTTATTTAGGGATGTTTGTACAGAAACTGACCCTTTATGTGAGAGTCTTCAAGATGTAAATAAGATACATCAGTGATACAGTTAAAAAACAGTTAAAAAACAAATGTTACCATTTCTCAATTAGATTGAAAACCCTGTTAGCAGAAAGAGTTTTATTTGCATTAAGAACAAGGCAATACATAAAATAAAATAACAGCTACTACTGAGGAAATAATATCAAATCTTTTCTACTGCTTATCTGGTAAAAAAAGAATGTCAACCACTGCTGAATGGCAAGGAGAAAAGATAAATCTTGCAAGATCCTCGTAGCACAGAGATTTCATAATAGATGTTTCTATGACTACTCAAGAAGCTTTTTAATTATGAAATACTATGCATGCTTCTGAATAGCCAGGAAACTGTAAAAATGTAATTGGCAGCAGAAAAGTGCAAATAAATCATTTCAAAGACAGAAAGAAAACTCAATCTTAGTAAGAGCTATGTAATAGGAACAAAATATGTATAACAAAAACAGGACACCATTTAGTCTCTCAAAAATATAATTTATAGTGAATGTATTTTACTCAACACTGTAATTTGTAATTTAATATGTCCATAAGCCATAACGAAAATATCATAATTAACTTTGAATTACACAACCTTGCATCTTTTGTTTAAAAACTAAAGAATGCTTATTATCAAAGCTCTGCTTCAGTGTTTCACAGTGGTGTTCCTTGCCTTGATTTAACATGCTTGACTTACTGACTGAATCTGTTCTATTTCTGGCTCTCAGGACTGCTCTAAGTCTGTGGGGATTGAGAGGCTGAGTACGACTACAGACGCACATCTGTGGAAGGTTTTATGTGTGATTTTTTTTTTTTTCCTGGTAAACTCGGAGATTATGATTGATGAGCCCAGCATTAGGGTAATGTTATCAGGGACACTTTCTGCCTCTGTCCTTTGTGCCATCGCCGAGGTCAGACCATAATCATGTTAGCATTGAACATAGTGCTTTATTAATGTTTCATGAGTAACTCTGCAGCAATCAGTCTAGCTTTGTATGGATAAATAAAACTGTTACAACAATCCCTGATGTATACACTGAGTGCTTTAGAAACTGCTGTAATAGGCCCTAAAAGTAACTTGACTGAATGTCTTTTCCAGTCTTTATAATAAGTCTAATTTTCACAAGTTTAGAGTAATCTCTTTTGATTGAAAACTATTTTCACTTCCATTTCTGTGTTTAGGTAGACGTACAAAATGCCCAACTGAACAATCAAATAAAACAACACCAAAAACCTGCCTGCCATTTGTTATTTTGCACAGAATTTTAGTAAAGCTTATTAACCAACTGGTTAATTTTTTTTATTTATGTCACTGTGCCTCTGTGATGTTTTCTAGGCTGCCCTCTACTTGCTTTGGTAAGTCTCAGGATGAAATGCTGAAATTCTTGCTGTTACCTAAAGAAAATGTTTACATTCACAAAATCACAGAATCACAGAATCTTAAGAGTTGGAAGGGACCTTGAAAGATCATCCAGTCCAACCCCCCTGCCAGAGCAGGATCACCTAGACTAGGTTGCAGAGGAACATGTCCAGGCGGGTTTTGAATGTCTCCAGAGAAGGAGACTCCACACCCTCTCTGGGCAGCCTGTTCTAGAGCTCATGAATGTGCAAGTAGGCTGTATATAAGAATTTGTATTTACTCCCACATAAAATTACACATTATATATGCCTGCAGCAAGCAAAAAATATGTACGAACACAAGAAAATATTGTCTGCTAGGGAATAAAAAAAATCTCACTATCTGTTATACAGTACCACATAGGATCCTCTCTACTGAAATGAAATGACTACTACTGATTTCATTAGACAAGGGATCAGGAAAACACTTCCTTGAAATATTCCTTAGTTTTCTGTGGCTTTCCTGTAAACATGTTCTCTGCTTGCTTTGTGAAGCTGCTGTAGAAATTCCAGACTTGCACAAGCTTGCTGTGTTTTACACGTCAGCACCACACCCAGGCTATTTTTTTTCTCGAGATGGATTCTTGTGTAACAGCCAAAACTTGGCCTGGGGATGACCTAACTGCATAATACATCTGCTGGCCAGTACAAAACACAGAATCAGACATTAGGTAGGGAATGTTAAAGTTTTCGATCCCTTTATATTTGCTCCTTACTTTGACTAGTCTTGTTCTAGTGGCCAAAAAAAGGGCATACTGGCACTTTGCTTTATGTGCTAATAAAACCCTATGTGAGGAAGTTTTTTTGAAAAATTATTACACATTTTACCTTTCAAAATATAATTCCACTACTTACTGCATATAGTATCTGCATTTTCATGAAAGGGATTATCCTGCTTTAGCTAGTTGCTACTTTATAATAAGCTTTGTAAAAAACTATGCATATATCATGCTCTTTAAATGTCCCAAAGTTATTCACTTTGTTTCTATCCTCTGAACTCCATCCAAACGTGAATGCCTCTCCTGTCATCTAGTTGCCCAGAAGTGAATCCAGTATTCCAGGTGCAGTCTCAGAAGGACCATAGACAGGTACAACAGTTTACATCTTCTGTGATGCAATGATTCTCCACAGATGGCATCAAAATACTCTTATTTCTGGTGAATACAGAATTACAGAGTTTTATCTAACCTAATTGCTCCTCACTGTCACCCTTCCCTTGCTTCTGCTCTATTTTTGGTAATATTTTTGTTTCCAGACTTCTTCTTCCTATTGAATATCTTTAATTCTTTTTTCCCCAAGGTGATTTTCAGTGCATCTTGTGCACCTAATTCAAATAAATCTATGCCTCTTTCTCCTGTTTTCTAAGCAATTCTCAACTTTATTATCATTTGTGAACTTCATCAGACTGCTCACTTGAAACAGCACGTATCGCTGTAGAACTGAATTTTAACCACTGATCATGCTCTTGCTAAAAATAGATGCTGGGGTGAATAAAGGCCATACAGAAACTGCCTCCAGGCAAAACTGTATAAAAACAGCAGGATGCTCACATGTGTGGGGACAGGCGTGGAAGACAATATAGGAAGATTTTAAAAATCTGTGAAGTATTCAATTAGTTGAAGCCCATAATTCTAATACTACTCTAAACTTAACATCGGTTTGTCTGTCTCATGGCAGTCTGAGCATACTTACACTCATACAGAATCAGTCATTAGTGCCATTACAACTTAATATTTAACAAATATTCCTAGCTTTTAACTATCAGGCTTTCTTGAAAGTATAGTTCTGAACAGGCATAAAAGCCATGCTGTAAATTCATGCAAGCAGCTTTTTTCTTCAGCAGCTGTAAATATCCCAGGACACATTCTTCTGTGGAGAGCTCCTATTCTATTTTCTACAAATGAGAAATCGCACAAAAGACATTAAATAAACTAAAGCTAAAGATTTTCTTCAACTGACCTCTTATCACATAGTGCCTTTTATCCTATTAATCACTCCATCTTTGTGGAAAGGAAAGATGGAGAAACACAATTTAAGATCCAGGAAGGAATGCTCTTTATAAGATTTCCAAAAGGAAGTCATTATATTCCCCAATAGGTGGCAGCTTGTTTATCCTTTTTCACTAAGATATCACACTTCTGTTACAGATGTTAAAAACAAACACCATGGTCGACTTTAGTGTGCTTACTCCGACGCACAGTTCGGGTTTTGCCACAACCACAATCCTAAAAAGGGCTCTGTGCAGCCATGTGGGCACTCCAGGGACATGTACCTGGGATTGCGCATCCCACACTCAGAAAGTAGTGGCCCTTTGAGCCCACCTCCTTCTTTGCTAGTTAGATTGCACTAGAATTTAATGCCACCAGCTGTGACAATTACTTGTTTTTAGAAAGAATGTTACAATATACGGAGCTATAAGAGAAATCAGTCAAGGAAAAGAAGGAAAATGTTGTTTAGTCTCTTCTTGCCAATGAAGGACTACTCCCTGGAACACATTTCTCATGCTTTGTGTAGTACATTTCATACGTCTCAAGTGATGAGGTTGCCATCACTTCCTTAGGAAGCGGCTGTACATATGTCAAACCATTTACTCTTCTAAACAGAGGACACTTCTAAATCACATACATCTAGCAATAGGTTTGTTTCTACAATATTCTTCCATTCTTTTGATCTTCATATAGCTACTTTTTCTACTAACTCCTGAAGAACAATTTTCTTTAAATAGACTGTTCTTGAAATTAAATTCCCAAACAGATTAGAAGAAAAACAACACTTCTAGACTTCAAATGCTACTGCAAAAGCACTATAGGGAATAATGTACAAGCCGAATAGTTCTGCAAGTCATAGCTTATTGAAAATATGTATAAGCAAGGCAAGCAATATGCATTTTAAGGGAGATCCATTTCCAAAATAGAACCATAAATTGAACAATTGCTGGCCTAAATAGGAAAATATACCTTTTTTTTCCTGAAAATTACTTGAAGCCTACCTATCTCCTAACTCTAATATTAATAAAATCATTATCTATGAACGCAAAAAAATATACAACATAGATAACTGTTTTTCATGCTTAAATTCTGCAGACTTCATGGTGATTAACATCAGAGAAGTTCTTTTGCACAATTTCTTCAGTGACCGCAGTTGTTGGCTTATGTTCAGATTTCTACCCTACCAGTTCATCATTGATGAATAGGAAGGGCATCGCTTCAGACAAGTAAGGAATATAATATATCTTGCAAGATATCAGCATTTATAATAAACTTAGTTCTTGATGCCGAAGCTGGTAAGCAGGAACAGACTTAAATTTTTCAGGCTATCCTGTATTGTCTAGCTTATGCCCCTCTGATGCTTTCTCATGAGAAAGTAAATATCGAATTTCATTTCATTTCATTTGGGCACATGGAAGGAAAATCCACTGTAAAATAAAGGATTCTGTCAAGCAAGACAGAAAGCAAATGCTTCTTCACTTTTTATTTTATTTCTATAATTATAGTTTTAAAGAGATTAAAACCAGCATTAGCTTAGCTTGTTAAAACACAGAACTCCTCGCTTAGGCTAAACTAAAGTGCAGCTTACCATCCTGTTGATACGGACGAAGTCTTCAGGCTTCTTGGCCCACGGCGGGAGATCAACATCATTCACAACAACTTCATCTTCTCTGATTCCTAGATTATAGCCATTACTATTGACAAACATCTCTGGTAGGTAGTAAAACTCTGGAATTAACTCCTAGCAAGGAGAAAAAACACTGTGAGACTACATTTATACAGAGGTGCTAAATGGTGCTTCCAGAATCAGGCTCTGTTGGAGTACACATTATAGCATTCCTGATTCTGTTTATATTTCTGGGCACTTATTTAAGAAATTTTATAATCTGTTTTCTTGTAGTTACAGCCAAATGTATTTTTCAATATATTATTCAATATTTAGTTTTCCTGTATCTGTTTTCATAAAAAGCATAACTTTGGAAAAACAGTGCATGTCAATAAAGGAGACCTCTTCAGAATAACAAGTACAAGAAATTGTATGCTAAGACTTCAATACTGTAAATACTTTGGATTTTTAATCACTATTTAAATAAAATACTTTAAAAGGCGTAAAAAGTTGCTGATACAACACTATCTTGATTTTACTTTCTCTATAATCTTTAATTGTATAAGAAAAGGTGGCAATTTGATTACCTATATAATAAAAAAATATATTCACCCTGAATTATTTTTTCTACTGTAAGAAAAAGTCAAAAATACAGGGAGAGAAAAATGTCACTAGAACAAATGTCCTGAAAACAGAAATATATTATATTTAAGCTGTGAAAAATCAATAACTGAGTAGCAAATATCATCTGCAGAGTATTAATACATTGTACATAAATTAGGGTGTGAAGTTTTTCCAATTTCCAGGACAGCTAAATAGAAATGCATTTTGACATGATAAATATCGCTGTTTGTTGCTCTTATTTTAGCAGTAAGTATTGAACTGCAATAACAAAAAAGCTTTAAAGCTTGCTATCTCATTTCTAATATCCAGATATGGATTAAATTCACTGAATCACGTTTTTAAAAGCATTAGGGCATTCAGTTGTGTAACATGATCAAAACTGATGACACAGCACCTGAAACCTGAATCTCTCTGTGGTCCTTTCAAAGGCTGCAGACATGCAAAGCAGAAAAAAATGCCCGCTGCAGACGCAAAATTATCTAATTAAATCTTATCTGTAACTAATAGATAATAGAATAGAGCAGTTAAAGTATAGATGGTCCTTTCAAATTTATTAAATAAAAAAAAGACAATATTTATGTTACAATTTTAAGTATGTTTAAGGAGGCAATTTACTTGCTGCTTTACATAATTTTTAATATCCTGCAAACAGCCTGAATTCAGATTAGACTAAAATGCAATGCCAATCAATATCTAACCAGTGCAGAACACTAACCAAGTGAGACATCCCTGAGCTTGAATAGCTCATTATGAAATAAGCTATAATGTCAGAAAAAAAAATTACATGCAGTAAATAATAAAACCACAGCTGAAGCAAAGCCAAACTAAAAGCAATCCTGAAAACACTATAAGATTAAAAGAAATCTTAACTGACAAACTGACAATGTTAAACTTGATTATATTTCTAAAAGCAAACTACATCCCCTTTCCCCTAAACCGGATTCACTAACTCTCAGGTTCCCATGCAAGGTCTTTGGTTTTCTTTACAGAATCTTGAAATCATTAAGGTTGGAAGAGATCTCTAAGATCATCAAGTCCAACTGTCAACCTAACACCACTATGCCCACTAAACCATGTCCTGAAGTGCCACATCCACTTTAATGGAGTCCAAAGACGAATGAACGATCCTCGTAATTGGTAAAAACTAGACACTAATGTCTCTAGAGCTTAACTAAGTACTACTAACTTTGAACTAAGAGCTGGCAACAACTCAACATGTACTACCATACAAATCACTGAAAAACTAAGAGCATTGCCCTAAAGAAAATAAAAATTCATAAGAACCTCAGAATGATGAAATATTATGGAGTCAAAATTAAATTAGAAGTCAATATTCAAACAAAACAGAATTTATTAAAGAAAAAAGTAAGCAAAGTTTATTTCTATTTCTTATAAAAGCCTTGAAACACATATCACTGGTTTTTAATTATTACCATATTTATGCAATATGGTGGAATGTCAAATAGCAAGTATGGTTTTGATTCCACCAAAGATACATAAACTCTTAAATTTCCTTTTTCAGTTTTAAATGTCTTAGGATCTAACTGTGAACTTTTACACCTAACATGTCTGAAAGATTTGTGTTGCCCAGAGACACATCTAGTGTTTAACTGAATTTTACTAACCTTCTGACTTCGTTGGTATCTTGGAACAAAAGGATTTAAGTCACTGAATATTTTAAATGGCATTTCCATTTAGTAATTTTATCTTTGTTGCTATCTGCTTTCAGTGTAATTTAATGTTCCCTTGTCGGGTACAGCAGAAAACATAAATAGATACAGAATAAATAGAAAGTGTGTGATTAACTTTCTTCATAAGATTTATTGTGTTGTATATGTCTAGTTTGACCTGTCTTATTCCTGTGCTCTGGAAACTAACCAGTGCCAGACTTCTAAATCCTCTTCAAATAACACTCTCTCTAGAACTCTGATCATTTCAGTTACACATCTCCTGGCAATTTTTAAAATATTTGTGTGTGTTTGTTTGTTCAGAGAAAGTAATCAAACTAAATAGAGTATTTAAAAAAAAAATTATAAACCCACAGTGTTAAAGTCTCAGTATTCTCTTTGGTGTTATTTTTAGGGCAGCTTACAATTTGGTTTGCTTATTTGACTACTATTTAGCATGAATTGAACCTTTTCTTGAGATACAAACAACACTGCATACGACCTTTCCCAGATACTTACATATTTCCCATACTTTGTATTAACCAGTCCGTTTTCTTTGGTAGCATTCGATATTCCTCTTGGAATTTTGCTGTCTCCACTACCGACTACACTAAGAAACCACAACACTTAAAAATAGCTCAGATAAATCCACCCCCCCTCTCATTTCTAGGAAATAAATGAATATAGACGCATTGTAAAAACTTGTGGCACCTCATAAGTATGAAATTGCTAACATTTGGAAAAATCTCAAAAATGTGTGTTTAGCTACTTAGAAGCATAGAACATGCAACTAATCTAGAGAAGTGTGATAGAAAGGTTTGGGTCTATGTGTTCACTGTTTATTGTGCTGGAAAAAAAAAAGAAAAAAGAAGTTGCCTCTTCCTGATGCCAATGGCAGGCACTGGGTAAGGATAGAAGGGGAAATACTTCCTTCCCCAGGGCCCCTGAGCACTATTCAGTAGAAGTAAAACTGAGAGAAGCAGGGAGAGGGATTAGCAAGGACAGAGCAAGCAGCAAGGACAGAGCCTGGGAGGTTGCTGGGAAACAACAGAGCAGACAGGAGTGAACTTCAGCAGAGACAGCCAGGTGACAACTGGGGCCCAGAGAGAATTCTTTATCCAAGAAGCCACTGTAAACTGCAAGAATGAACACAAGAATGAAGGAAAGGATAACACTAGCTAGGGCTAGACTTACTTTCAGAACCATTTTTCTGGGTCTGAGTTTTCTTTGTTTCATAAGTGGGCTTATGCCAGTTCATATTCTGATAAAGATCATGGCTAGAAAGAGACAGCTCTTTTGGTACTTTCCCTGTTAAGGACAGGAAACAGATACCTCAAACATTTAACTCTTTCAGGGTCACATTTGGAGAGGTGACCTTGCCCATTTCTCCATTCCAGAAAAGGTACAGCTATACCATCTTTCCTGCCAGATATCTGTCGACCCTGGTGTCCCAGAATGTGAGTGGCAGCAATACCTCAATCCTTCCATCAACTGACTTCAGTATTCTTTACCCAATGCCTGGCCTGAATTGTTTATCACAAAATCTAAGCCAAACTTCCCTTATCCTAGTTATTAACATATCATGGATACAGATTACCATTTTCTCTTTGCATAGTTCCTTACATGTTTGGAAAGCATTATCCTACAAGCTTTACACACTTTCAGCTACCAAAAGCTCCCAAAAGCCCAAATGAAGGACTTCTTATTTTACCCTCTCTATTGCTACATTACTTCAGTTACATATGTGTAAAATATTCTTTTAATTTCCCCAAAGTAGCTAGTAGAAGTAATTATCAGTTTAGATTACTAATTATCACTATAGACTGCGAAACAGTGCATTACCTAGTTTATCCCTATATATACATTGGCCTTATTATATTTTGTCACACATTCATCACACAGAAGCCAAAATAAATGTTTTTATCAACCTCTATGGTCTTTAGATCAGAGATTAAGATTGCATACTTTTCTGACTGGATTTGCTATTTTTCATTCATTTTTACGCACAGTGCAATTTGCCATGTAACAGAGCCTCTTACAAATAACTAGCTTTGTAATTTAGAAGGGTTATTGTTAAATTCACCCTGAAGTTACAGACAAGGAGACTCACAGGGAAAAATGTGTCTCAGGGATGGTATTTACACCAGAGAATGGGACACATGACATTCTGTCTTCCAATCTGCTTTCCAGTTGACAGACAGAATAGTTGATAAGTGGATCCTTAAAACTCCTATTGCACCTCCAGTGGCACTAGTGATTAAAGGGCAATGCAAAGCCAGGTCTACGCAAAGGAATGCTTGTTTGAAGCTACCATGATTTTGAGAAGTTTGTTTCAAGCTACAAATGTTCATGAAAGAGAAATCTCAAAATAGTATCTTCCTACACTAGAAACATTGAGTCAGTGTAAATAAGGACATGAAGAAAAGCATCAAAAATAACATCAACAAGCTTCCACAGAAATTATGCCAGGTTGCAGGCACAAAATAAGGGAATGCAAGGAAAAAAGACACAGAAGACGAATATTTTTTAAACGTCTAGTATTTTAAAATTACTCACAGACCAATTAAGCAATTTAGATGCATCTGTTATTGTATGCCATTCAGCTGATATATAATTTTGCATTAACTGATACAATTCAGTAGATTTTATTGGTTTCTTTGCTCTTGCCAATACATATCAAAGGCTCTAAATAAATCTTTCTGACTACATGACCTGTCATGCATAATTTCTTGCTACAATAAATATCTAGAGTTCAAAGAGTTAATAAAAATAGGGATTCTAGTGATCTAAATCCATTTGCAGTAATTTCTGTCTAGCTGTCCTTGACATTTCGCAAGCTGGTAACCTCCTCTGTTCCCCTTTCATTCACACTTATAATAAGACGGGTTAGCTTTCTATCATTTCATAGTCAGCTACCTTTCAAACTGCCCAAGAAGCTTGGTTCTTCTCAGATGAAGAATGATGCAGTAAAGCTACTGAGGGGTGGAAAAAAAGGTAAAATGAATATTATAACAGACATTTCTTGCTGTAAATGTTATCTCTAGTTTATTTTAATAGCTATACTAAAACCCCAAGGTATAGTTAACAGTATTATATGCCTTGTGTCTTCATATAAGAAAACATCCCCAAATGCATTTTCTAATTTATAAGCCTGTGACAAATCCAAGCTGCTGAGAAATGAAACCTTAAAAATATGTCTTGGGGTGATAGAGGACCACTATTAACACTATCATAATTGTACACCACTTGCATCAAACCTGACGTTTCTGTTTAATGTTTTGCTAAGGGTATACCATTTTATAGCCTCCCAATGAAATCAAATCCAACCCAGACGTTTTCACTTTTCTAATATAATTCATTTCAAGGTTTTAAAGCTGCCATTTCTTTTCTTTCTTTCTTTTTCTCCCAAAAGATTGATCCCCTGGCATCCATTAATTCCACAAGAGCCTAGTACTGGGTCAATGAGTCAGTCATGAGTACCTCCATTAACTGCGTTAATTCACACTAAGGCACCTTAATGACATTTTGTCAGAGCTACCTTTCTAACTTCTAAATACACTATTCAAAAAGTAATATAACAAGTTTGAGAGGCATTAGGAAAGATTAGTTCCTGAACAGAAGGCTCTGGGGAAGTCAATGTTACCAAAAACTGGAGTGGAGGGGAGGTGGAGAGTTAAAAATGTGAAAGCTGACTGGCCAAGTTATGGTCATTTCCGGGTGACTTGCTTCCTCAAAGGTCACTCCGCGAACGTTCATTCTTCCTCCAGCTTGTACTGATTATCTCAAGAGAAGGTCGATGTTGATAAAGGGAGACACGATAAAATAAACTCTGTAATCCAGGTTCTCCCTTGTGTGTTACCACTCTAATATAGCACATACCATATCAATTCTGTTTTATCCACTGTAGGTATATGGGTTTCTTTGAAAACGAACCAAAACAGCCCAAACGAACAGAACACAACTGTCTAAGTAGATCTTTAATCATCCATTCAGCAATAATTTATCATACCCTACATTTTTCAAAGATGGTGTACCTTCTGCCACAGTTGAAGATGCAGCAATTACATCCTGTATTTCAGACTGATCAAACTACTGCCACAGCCCTATTTTCATTAGCTCAGTGTGAAACAATTTAGCTCCAGAGAAGGGCACACATAGGCAAAGGGAGAGAGGGAAGGAAGGAGAGGACAGGAAGAGAGGGAGAAACTGAGAGAGAGAATGCCATAGAGGACAGATGCATGTGAAAAAGGAGACTGACCCACAGAGTTGCCGCTTCCTAGAGAGATAGACATTCCTTTGCAAATGTCAGGTACTTGTTTGTCATATTTTAATGTAGGCTTTCTTAAAAGTGGTTTGGGTGTTTCCTTTAAAACTACATTGAGGCTGCAAAAGAACACTGTTGTGGGAAGTGTCCACATTGCTTAAAAATCTCAATTTACTAGTTAAAACTGACCTACTTCAGAAGAGACTTAAGCACTTAATAATAAAGCACATCATAGTCTTTTTTGTTAAACAATAACCAATGAACAAAATCCTAAGACAGATTTTACTTTCCTAAAAGAATTAAGTTTAAAGAGGACTTTTTAAATTAGACCTTGCTAACAAAGTATTAAGGCAATTCATATCATTATTTAGTACAGTACTTGAAAGCAAAAATTGTGGACATCTTACAATACACAGCATTGAAGAATGTCAGATTAATTCACTACACATGCTGGTTTTAAATTATTTCATAACCTGTGCCACAGTAATTAATGAGATTAGTGAGATCAGAGATTAAGCATACTTAAAGAAGCTCAGATGAATTTCAAATATATGATAAGGAATACATGAATAATGAATGTTTGCTGTTCTTCACAGTTTTGAAAGTTTGCTACTTTGACAAACAGAATACAGGATAGCCTGTATTCGACACACCTAATATTTACTATAAAGACTTAAAAAATCTTTAGTATGGACAAACAATTTATAGCGTGTATATCATATGGGAATCCACAATGCCAAAGATCCCCATTTATAATGTGTGCAGCCAGAAGAAGCTACACAAATACGCAGAACACTTTGACATAGAACATGCTTTAAGATTTTTGTACTCGCATGCAAGCTCTATACATCTTTTCTTCTGCATTACTTTCTTGCAGGACCACTATATAAATCTTAGAAGCTGCCAGACAGCCTAACATGAATTTTTGGATGTTTCACACTCTCAGAACTGAAGTTTTTTTACTGTGTGAGACAGAGGTTGTTGCTTGTAGGAAAGCAGGCAAAATGGGTTAGGATTTTTAGAGGGTGTCTTGATGGTTCCCCAAACATTGCTGCTTCTCCAGTTGCTGAAAACTTGATTAAAATTCTTAGAAAGCCTGTAAGGCATTCCAAGCAGTAGCACAACTAATCTGAAAAAATGGGGTATTTGTGGTATTAATAATAGTTCAGCTTCCCATCCTCCAAGGCCTCAGGGAAAAGTTGGCCCTGATGTCATGGCATTGAGAAATGCAGTTCATTAAGATCTTAAGCAACAAACAACAGCAACAATTAGCTGCTATACTCATTCTTGATTTATCGCTAAGAAACACAGACTCTACAAATGGAAAGGGCCTAAAGGGTCAACTAGTGCATCCTCATGCCAATTCATGATTGTCCCTGATGCTTTTCCAGTGCTTTGCCAGACTATGTTTCTAAGACACTGGAGAAACAAGGATTTTACTGCTTCCTCTTGTGAGGATATTCAAATTCAGAGAATACTCAATTTCTCTCTAAGTTTTCACACTCTCTTGGTTAAGCATTTTTCTTTGTTCACTGACAATTCTCTCTTTCATATGTTTACATATTTTATAGCATTTATCTTACCATGTCTTCACTTTTTGACATTAATTACCCCACGCATACACAGATTTCTCTTTCTGTATGCAACTCCTTAAGCACATTTGTTGCTCCTATGGTTCCCTCCATTTCAGGTATATACTTCCACTAACTTGTTCTCAGCAAAGGAAGCACTAAGAACTTGCTTTATTCAGCATGAATACACACTAAAAATTAAACAAGTTAAAAACCAAAAACTTGTATTCTCCAAGAACATAAGAGCCCTGAAATGAGTCAATGACTAATCAGACTATTTCAGGTGGAATTTAGATGCCATGAGATATTCTAGTTGCTATAACGTTAAGGATAAGGTTTTGGCTTCACTCTCATAACACACTGAATGCTGGAATGAAATATAGTTAAAAAATCTTCTCTTACTTCTACCTTTTTTTTACTTTTTATTTTTTTTATTTAGATAGTTTATGAACTTTTTCTATTTGCTTTGGCATCCCTTTAAGTTTTAGTTTATTTTTGAATCTGCTTTTGCTTATCTATTTTTATCTTAAGCTGAATCAACTCATATTAAATCAATTCAAGGTTAATTTCTATACCCACCTTCCCTGCATCTTCATTAATTAACAAAACCATATTTTAAACAGCATCTTTAATCCCTAAAGTATCCCTGAACAGACAGGTCAGGGATTATCTGGAGAAAACATTTATTGGCTAACATACCTCATCTGTGCCTCCCATATTAGATTTTCTGTAATGACTTAGCTCCAAGTAGTATTTCTCTTTCTAATGGCATAACAGAAATGTATATAAACCTAAATCTGACTCTGGGGCTCTACAGCAGACTCCCAAATGTATTCTAGAATACATTATTTTACAATCTTTCCTGCAATGCAACTCTGACCCTTAATCGTTACTATTTTATCCAAGTTACCTCGAACTCCTTTCAATGACATTAAAGTACATAGCTACCCCACATCTTCACCTTTTGCCTTCCTTTTCTGAAGGTAAGTACCTTGTTTTGAGCATGTTTTTAATAGTTGTTTTAATTTAGTAACTTGGATTATTAAAATACAAATACATTTTATAATGCAACTGACATCCCTCCATAATTCCCACATCCTTGCAGTAGCTGGCAGCAGCAGTTTAAATGCCACTTGGTACACAAGATTCCTGTTTTTTTCATACAGAGATTTCAGTTCTTTGTTTTACTGATAACTCATTCAGTTGCTAGTTTAGGAAGAATCATTTCACTAATATAAATATACCCTAGTTGAATATCATCCCTCCATCTGTCCACAGATACTCCTTTATCTTTTGCAATGCCTTCATGTATGTAACTTCCCTCCTCTTGTGTACCAAAGTCATACAAGAAGATTACAGTCACTTCCAACTGTCTTCCCTTATTCCTCAGTTTAAGGCTCTTATCTTTTGTTTCAGCCCCAGTCCTAGGAGGGTATTTCCCCAGATATTCTGGTAGAATTCTAGGAAAACCAGATTTCATTGAAAAGGAAAAATCAAAATGTCAGCACTTTGAATTTGAAGAAATGTCTGAAATTCAAATATAGTAGATATTGAATTCCTTCCAAGTTCTGAAATTTCCTTTGTTTTTTTTTTCTTACAAAGGTTACAGTGATACTACTGAAAATACTATTGAATTCCAGAGGAGCATAAGTAAACATGAACTGGGCTGTAAGAGGTTTAGGTTAATTTCTTTTCTTTAAAAAGCATTTTGTCCCATATGTTAAGATAGCCATACAATTTACAATTTGTTATTCTAACTAGTAACTCAATAATGACAACATGGTTTTGTCCACATACACTTCTGAGACTGCTGGAGTAATTATGCAAACAGGAGCTCTTGAATAAAAATAAATCAACAAATTTACATCATCTTCTTCTGTCAAGTAAAACATATAATGGAAATGTGACCTTGACTTCAGCTTTTCCTAGTATAATGGCAGTATCAAAACAGAAGAGAGATATATTCACTTTAAAATAAAGATTAAAAAAACCCCAGCAATTAATGGTATACTGCAGCTTTTGCCTACGTTATTACTAGAAAATGAGAATCAAGAAAGGACTATATTATTCAAAATATTTTAGGTTTTTTCTGATAAGGTCCCATGTACATGGACAATAACCCTTTGCATTTAACAATAGGTAAGGAACAACAACAGTAAAATCACCCTGCTCTCCGGCTGTTTCTATATATTGTGTAGAAGTTGTTTTAATCTAATGTGTATTGTTGCATAATATCCCGAGGCACAGTCAAGTAAAAGCTAAAGCTGTACAGAAAAGCCAACATTTTAAATGGGTCTTGTCATTAATGCTTTATTAATTGCCCCAGGCAATGCAAACCCAGAGCTAGACAAGCTATAACAATATGACACTTTAAGGTCAAATCCAATTCCTGCTGTGTTTTATGGAGTGGGCCAAATATTGAGTTAACAGCAGGAAAGAACAATTTATTGGGCTTTTCTCCATCTCCTGATTATCTGATCTAAATTAGATCAGTTAGGTTGTTTTTCTCTAAAAACAAAACACCTTTTGTCCACTAAACTTCAAAGAATCTTTGATTGTTTCTGTTAGAACGATAACCTTTAGTTTCATCTACCTTTTATTTAAACTATACCTAGAGTACTGAAAATAAACAAATGAAATTTAAAACCTTCTTTGTCCCTATGTAAAATATAAGTGAAAAATGCACATTTATCAATGTTTTTGATTATGTTACCTTCACATCTGAAGTATCTCTTTGGCTGTTCCTCCAAGACCTCGCTACTGAAGAGAAGGTTCGATCTGGGTGGTCAAATTTGCCATCATTTGCATTTAGAAAGAATGTTGTAAAGGGCTCCTGTAGTCAATGAAATGAAGACAGATTAAGAAAACAGCAGACGAAATCATGCAGCAGGTTTCTAACAAAATCCAAATTACGTTTGCAGATCAAAATACTTCTTAAAGGCAGAATTAAGAAAAATATGGTACCTCATAGTTATATCTATGCGTGGGTATCTGTACTGTATATCTTAGTACATTTATTTGCACTAACATATTTTGGACAAATATTGAGTTCTGGCAAGAAAGGTTATTTCATATACTGACGCTTCCGTAAGACTAATTACCCATCAGTGGCAGACCTGTGTAGCTTAGTTCCAGTTCATGATGGCTGCCTACTTCACTTCAACCATTGTAAACACACTCTGTGTTATTTATATTGCCAGGCTTTGTTTACCCCTTGTAAAATGATATGTCAAAATAAAATCTTAAAGAATCCCCTGCCTGGATTTTCCTTTTGTTTTTATTTAATTTAAAATATCTCAGGAGGTTCCATTTTGCCTCCTGGTGGGCAGAATGGTTGCATGGTTATTACAAGGCTCACTATGGCTACAGAATATCTAGTTTTAGCATTGCTTTGGGACAGAGGTATGGGACAGATACGAAATATTTAGAGTTTTTACTTTTTCTAATTCTCTCTGAAACCACACTCCCAACACTTATTAAATGAAAACAGCTTTTAACTTTTGGGTAGGAAGAGCTCAAGCCTTAGATAATCTGGAGAAGCTATTTTTGTGACCACATTCCACTGCAGGGGAGGGGTTAACTGGGGACCAGATCCTTAATTTGACAGCAGAACCTGATTACTGAGATCATTGCCGACTCCCTGCTTTTCCAGCACCACTCCATTAGCTCTCTGATTCAATTAATATTTGGCAATATGTCCACATGGATGGAAACTACTTCTACCTCTTTGCTAAAGGCTGATGAGGAAAGTTTGAAAAATTGTCCCTTTTGTTAAAATCACACCCAGATTTATTTCCTTGCATGTCCTAATAATTTGGAAATTTTTTTAATCAAGGCAGTTCATAATCACCAGATCATAATTCTTATTACAGTATTACCCATCTACTATTTGAATTTTATTCTATATATCCTCTATTTCCGTTTCTGAAACTTTTGAACAAAGCAGGGAACTCCTCCATTAACAAAAAAAATTTGATGGAATTATGTCACATTATACACTTTGTATTTAAATTAGCCAAGATTAAAGAGGATTGAAGTAAATAATTTTCTGTAGCATTTAAGAACAATTAAAATATACATAAGGAAAGCATGAATGCAAATATAGTGAAAGAATCCAAAAAGAGGAGAAAAATAAAAGAGGGAATTCAGACATCCATAGATCATTGTTTCTCTAATCTTTACTCCACATGTCTTCCCAATGAGTCTTTTCTATCATACACAACAGTCAACACAGGCTACTTTCTTTCAGAGAAGGGAAAATCTCTAAATTTCTCTTTCTAAAGCGGAAGGAAGGGGATATCTTTCTTATTGTCATACCTGTACCTCTGAAGTAGCTTAAGGGAATTGTGTATATTTGAACAAAGATTTTTTGGGGGTTGTTGTTGTTGTTTGTTTTGTTTTTGTTTTTAGTCAGGGAAAGTATCTTAACTTCCTGGGTATGTCAGTGTAAATATGGAATTGTTCTCATTATAATAATATACATTCTACTGCTAATTGAATGGTGGATTATTTTTCCATATCTTTTTTTCTCTTAAAATACTGGGGATTTAAATTAAAAAGACATTTAAAAGGATAGGTAACAATGTAAGAAATACAATTTCATCAGTGCATTTATTCCCATCAGAGAATCCTATTATGTGTTAAATGATTAACTAAAAATAATTAAATTAAATAGAAAATAATCACAATATAATTTCTTTTTGGAGGACCCTGATTCCCATTGCACAGTGACATTGTTTGCACTTACAAATACTGAAAGCATGCATGGCAAGTGAGGAACAGGTTTATAATTTGAACAGAATATTAAAATTTAACAGCAGTTTGGTAAGCATCACAAAAGTATCACAATGAATTGAAATACTGAAAGAAAAAAAATTAAGTTTTTATGTTTCTAGACTTTACAGTGCCTCATATAGTGAGCTTCATGTAAAATACAAATGAAAAAGAGTATGATTCAGACCCAGAGCTAGGAAATGGAAAACAATATACACAGGAATTGGGTTATATCAATTTATTAAAAAATCAATTACTATTATAATTTTAATATTTAATTTACACATTTTTTTAGCATTAGAATTATTTTTGTTTTAACAGAATTTCTACCCCCAAATCACTGTATAGTATTCGCAATAGCGATCTTTGCAAATTATGTTATTTTTCTAGCTTACCCATACTGAAAAACTTTGCATGTTGTTGATCTGAGCACAAACAATTCTGCCTTGTACCAACCCCTACCTATCACTTTTTTCATTACAAAATATGTGTAATTTGTTGTGACTATCATTGTGCAGCAGACTGCAGGTCACTGCTGAGGTTCTGAAATCAGAATTGGTTGATGGATTTTAAAAAAGCAGAAACCAGAAAAATTATGTCACTACAGTAAATTATGTAAAAATATTAATCCAAAATTCCATGACAACATTATTTTAAGCATCTGAGACAAATATACAAAAGCAATACAATTCATAATCAAGGATTAAACTTTTAATAGCTGAGCACTACAGGGTGCTCTATTAAGCTATCCTGCTATGACCTGTTGTGCCTATCTTTTTGGATTTCTAATCCTTAGCAGAAACTCAGAGCTTTAACTTGCTTTATCTCAGACCTCTCACATAATTTTAAGATAATTTTTATTCTCTGGAAAGTCAAGTGCTTATATAAATACAATTCATATCTGTATTCAATATACTCATTTAAATACTGTTATTCTACGATAACGATTACTGTCATTTCGTGTAAAGGTTTTGTTGCTGTGAAAGCTATAAAACTGCATGATGTTTTCATTATGACCCCATCTCACTCATTCCTAATATTCTGAATAAAATTCACGCCTCTTTCACTGCCAACAAGAAGAGAAATTTGTGGGGTATTTGATGACAAAGAATGCAAGCTTGAGCTGTGGGAACAGGGTATTTTTCCATACAACAGCATTTCTCTCCCTCCATTCCCTTTTACCAGTGCCTAGTCCCATTTGAATGGGAGTAAGGGAGGTAGAAGTAAGGGATATGTCACTCTGAGGCATCTTATGTCAAACAAATATGTCTTTTCAGTCACTTGTAAGAGGAGAAAAAAAGAATATTTGAGGTTTTGTCAGAGTGATGTACATGCTTTGTCTGACTGTCCTGCTCAGGTCTATCAACTAGGAGACCCAGATTCACTTCTGTTTACAAGTGGATTTCAAGTCCTCCCCACTTTTGAATCTCACTAAAAAGCTGGTTTCAAATAAATCAGACCTTACTCACAATAAATTCAGAATTTCTTCTACTTTGGATAAGCACTTAGTTATTGTAACAGAAACTGGAAACCAATTATTGTCTACAAACTTCTTGACCACAACATTAAAGGATCATGCTCTCTAATACCGGTCTTTGTTAAAATGAACACATGTATGTATGTGGGCAGGGGGTCTGTACATAGAGGGTGCATGCATTATCTTGCCTTGGGAGAGTTTCAAGGTCAGCTGTATAACCCTCAAAAGTGATCATAACCAATCTGATATACAGGCTGATGAGGATGAACCATTGCTTATCCTGAAATTGCCTTCATTTTTCTCCTACTGTTCTTATAGAAGAGAATGGAACACACCTGGAATTGTACAACAGAAGCCTTGCAGATGCATAGTAGCCCATAGCTTCAGTTAAGGATTACACACTATTCTATTAAGTGTAATGAAAGGCAGAATAAGAACAAAAATTATTAAAATTATTAATAATTAGTAGAAAAATATTTTAATTATTAAAATTATTATAATTCCTGTAATTAGCAGTAGCTTCTACATATTATATGCTAAGCCACTGCACTGTTTTTGAAAACATAATGAAATAGGCCAATTTTAAAGATGGATTTTTACTGGACATTCTGAGTACACAACAGAACTCAAGAAAAAGACGTATTACCAGTGAAAAAATTCTTAATGACAAAACAGAGGCAGAGACTGATGATATCAGAATCAATTAAACAAGACAGAACTGAGACTAAGGCACACAGTGCCTTTTATAAAAGTAGCCTGATATATCAGATAGAGGAAAGCAACAGAAGGAAGCAGTAGGGAGCAGATTATCATAGAATTGACTCAGAAATATGATATTACAAGCAATGTTTAGAAGAGAAGTGACAGGAGCCAGATTGCATCTGTCAAAGCCAAAAAGCAAGATTTAAAAAAAAATTTAAGGTTTTGTGGCAATTACACGACTCTATATATACATACTCCAGAGTGGCTGAAACTTCCTTTCCTTCTACGACTACTGTTTCCGTCAATGCAAAGGTTTCTCCTCCTGGATCTCCATTACTTTATACTGCTCTTTTTCTGTATCTAGACTGTCCCATTACCAGCATACTTTTTGTCATAGCTTTTTTTTTTGTTTGCTTGCTTGTTTGTTTTCTTTCCATTTCTCTCTTTTTTCTTTCCCTTTTATTTTTTTGGTCTACTCAGTCTTCTCCTATGATTTTACGTTCCACTCCCTCTCCTTCACTGTCAGTTTGTTGCCACTTTCTACCAAAAGCTCTGCTGCAACACAACTCTTCCCATTAATCATCTCCAATCTCTTAAAATACTGAAAGCATTTTTCTCTCTGAATCTTCACATCTCTTATTGTCATCTTCCACCTCCTGGACTAAGCTGTAATTTACCTGTTATAAAATGTTCTTACACAATCTTCTTCACCAACTCATACCAAAACACTAGCTCAAATAGCTCAGTAGCAAGGAATTCTACTTTAACTTCCAGAAATCTGGAAGATTTCCAGATCTTCCAGATCTCAACACATTATTCTTTTTTTTCCCCTTTTCTGAGCTTTAAACTTTCCCCATGTCCCTCTCCCTCTCACTTCTGTTGTCTCATCCCACTAGTCATTGCTTTTCTTTACTGGTCTCTTGTATTTAAATAATCTTTAAAATACCTATTTAGGTGTGTCCCCTTATTTAAATTTTCCCTTTTGTTTTCACCTTCTTGCCATCAGCAATCTCTTCCCTGGAAAGCACTGTTTTTCCTTTTCATTTCTGCTTTCTATTCTCACAATATATCATTTGCTCTAACAAACATAATTTGTTAGGTTTATATTGCAAGGTTATCAAGGCAGAGACCTTGTTCTTTTGCTCTTTTTGGGCAGAAGAGAAAGAGCAAGAACATGGTGAACTCGCCACCGGCTGCCGCAACAGAGAAGCCCCAAAGAGGAGATACAGGGACTCCCTGAAGCAATACTTCAGTTTTGGCCATATTGACTATCATCAGTAGTCCACCCTGGCCTCCAATCGGGAGACATGGAGACACACCATTCATGATGCTGCTGCCTCCTTTGAGTACACATGTAGAATCAGTCTCAAGGAGAAAAGACAAAACAGAAAGAACCACGCCTTACTAATACTGCCTAAGGAGACTTTCTTCTGTGCTTTTGCAACCAGACTTGCCTATCCCGCATTGGCCTTTTTAGCCATGAGCGCGCTTGCAGCAAGCGTGAGTAGTGTCCTTCCCTTATCTTCATTCACGAAGCCTAGCCATAATGATGATGATTGCAAGGTCATCAAGGCAGAGACCTTGTTCTTTTGCTCTTTTTGGGCAGAAGAGAAAGAGAGCAAGAACACCTACAGTAGTACATAAACAACAGTACTAAAAAAGATACAGCATTAAGTTAATACAGGAAATTAATATTCCTTAGTGTGTTGTACATCCAGCCTCTAAGCAGACTTTTAGATCTAAGAATTTGCCGAGTAGCAAGAGGGGATATTTTGTTGAATAGGAGCCAAAATCAATAGATAAACATGCAAATAAACCCACTGTTTTTAATACACTTTAAGGCAACGAAGCAGCACATATGAACCATAAAATGAATTCACAGTACATGAATAATTTAGCAACATTTAAAAGGAGTACAGTGATCACCCCATATAGGAGTGTAATCAACGCTTAGTTTCCCATGGGCTAAAAAGTATATCCTGAACTCATAGGCTCATGAATTCTTCTCTTCTGAGCAGAAAAACAGGACATGTCTAAAGGAAGCTGAGAAAAGCAAAAACTCAAAGTCTCTGCTTTGCTTGGCTGTGTGTGGAACATGCTTAGAGTACACCTTATGCAATAGATTTTTATTGGGAGGGTGTAATTTAAGTTCAGTAACTACACAGTGACTTATTTTTTCATTAATTCAGGTTTCACTGTGAAACTAAGTCTCTCATTCTCTTTCTGTAATTCATTGTGTTAACAAATAAACTAAATTCAGATTCATTATGTCTTTGAAGTCTGGCTCACTTCCCTAGGTGAGATTTTGAGGCTAGCATTTAAGTATGAAGTTTCCAGAATTGAAATAGCAGTTCGAAGTTAGAATCTACATCTTTACATTTCTGAAAACTGTAAGCTACAAATTCATTGAGAAGCGTAGTTCATTTGCATAAAATATTACTTCATACTGCTTTAATACAAAACTGGCTCTATAATTTTCCCTTCAATCTAACACAGTTTAATGTGCTTTTTATGAAAGTTTTTTTCCTTAATGTTGTTCATATCTGTCCCTAGCTGAAAATAATAAATGAATATATGAGTAGTATCAGCTTGTCTCGGGAATTTATTTTAGATGGATTTAGTTTTAGATGGACTTTCTTCATGATATGTGTCTTTATACCACCACAATTTTGTGTATTTCAGATTATATACCAGATTTGGGTAAGAAGGATCACTGCAAATGAGTATATGCAGTGTACCTAGAGAATTTCTGACATTTTAAGGTAGGGAAGAACAGTGAGATTTTGATAGAAATGTACTTCCTTTAAAAAAAATCAAAATGGTGGTAAAAGTGACAGAAGAGGTGCTGCAGATAAAGATATTAATGAAAAGCAGGATCCAGAAATACTTACAATGCGAACAAGCCAAGACAATGTAGAAGTAGATGTAGAGTAGTGGGTGTTGTAATGATAAGGTGGAGTCTGATCATCTTCCCATGTCTCATACCGCTCTGCATAGAAGACTGCTCTCTTTGGGTTCAAAGCACCGATAGGCTACAAAGGGATAAGAGGTCAAATACATTATCAGCTGATGGGCATCATGTCTGATATGTCATAGGTTAATTCTGCATTGACATTCACTACACAGGAGATTCTGCCACCAAACTCACTCCATGCTGCGGTAACCCTTTCAGATTGATGTAATCTTAGAATTTCTTTTCAAAGGCTTTGTGTACTAAAAGTCTTATGACTTTCCGTAATTTAATTGGCAAATATAAGTGATCCACATCTGCAAACTTTCAAGACCTTCCTGAAGTACAAGTTGTTTCCCAATTAATTCGGTAACATTGTTCTGGAAATAGACTTCTAAAATTGCATTTTAAATGCATTGAGGCCAAACTAATATTTCTGTTGCCGTCATTCACCATAATCACACAGTTAATGAAAAGTGACTTTGCTCACACAGGATACTTTGTAATGCACAGTTCATGATGAAAAGATTTCATGAGGAATTGCTGATGGTGTCTGGTGATCCTAAGCAGAAATACTTAGAAAACGTGCAGAGTCCTGCAGGACTGGATGTTCTGACAAAAAAGCCACGTTTTACTTAGTGAAACAAACAAGCTTCATACTTAAAAACAATAGAATTTGGAAATTATTCATAAATTCAAAGTCCATTCTGAGCATACTTAACAGACGATCTATACAAATTAGGTAAAAAAAAACAACGAAAGGAATGTAAGACAGTAGTAGGAACTGTTGGTTTTGATGTGTTTACTAGAGGGGATACATGCTCTTCTATGATTGTTTTTAACCCATTTTATCTCATTTATTTGCAAAATATATTTGTTATTGTGTGATAAAAAAAATCACTGAGATAAAGAAAAAACAACAGAAAGTAACTAAAATGTTGAAATATATAAGTGATTTTAAATCCTTATTTCCAGAAGTTAGTAGTATTGTATTTAGTACCTATCTCCAGAGAATCTTGAGATTTTAGCTTTTGTAGTAAAATTAACCAAAACCACAGAGTTTAATACTTAGAGGCAAGCACACTTCCACATCAAATAATTGTATAAACTTATTAGAAATTAAAATTATTACTTGCTTTGTATTAATCAATAATTACAGGTTAGAATTTATACTATTAAAGAAATTACAACATGAAAACAAACATATACGCTAGGACTTTGACCCTTTTCAAAATGCTAACAGGTATTCTCACATTTAATTCCACAGCACGATCCTTTTGCTGAGTTAAAATCCAAAGTCATTTGGAATGGAAATACCAGTACAGTGTCAAATCAGTGTGTTCCACTACACTTCCTATCTAATTGAACAATTTTAAATCTACCAGTATTTTATTCCTTCACCGCTGTGATTTTTTTTTTAGATGACTGTTTAAAAGGCTGATATAGAACCTACTGTTTTCCAATTTTACATACTAGAGCTTGTTTATAAAGAGCAGTGTTTGACGAACACTTACATATTAAAACACTGTGATTTCAGTATTTTTCACATGAATCATTCCCCATGCTTAATACTTTGCTGTGTCATGGAGTTGTTAATAGCTTTCTCATACATGTAAAAAGTATGAGTAATCCCTAAGGATCAGTGTTATCTGATGCAGATTTCACTGCAAGACCTCACAAAACATTCTTAAAAGAGAAGTATGAGCCATTCCTTAATGCTTTCCAGGCTTGTTTTTCAACTACTGGAAAAAGAAAAAAATAAATATTTGCATTTTGTTGTACTCGGTTTCGTTACGCATCCTGCCATTGTCAGGAAACATGCTGGCATTAATATAAGCAATAAGTTGCCAGTATATAAAAATGGTTGTTCATCCACTTTCTTAAAAGAGTAACATATTAAAAGACATTCTTTTGATATTAGACTGACAAACTGTGCAGATATATGTGCACTTTGCTAAGTTATATCAGGGCTTTGAGTTGCTTTGGGCACTGCATGGGAGTTGCTCATACCACCCTCACCAAGGTACTGTGCATCCACTTCTCTGTCAGAACCAATTCCAGTCCTCAGCTGAGGATTTCAAAAGCTAAAGCAGTAATCCACACCCTAGTCTGTTAACAGGAATGTTCACCCCCTCTGAGAAGGAAACACAAAATGGCAGACAAAATGGTGAGACTGTATTTTGTAATGGAAAAACGCCCTGAAAATATTTCTTCCCTCAACTGTGAAGATGCGTCTT
>NW_010203730.1:19580-25870 GCF_000695765.1 Mesitornis unicolor | reverse complement strand
CCTATGCTGCAGTAAATTCTGAGATTATGAAAGACAGAAGCATCATCTGTCACAATATTATTGTACATATATGTTTGAAGGCACAGTAGAGTAGGGATATGGGGATTAATGCAAGATTAAAAAATCAAAACTCCAGGCCTTTCAAAATATATTTGAAGCTGATCGATGTCTTTCATCAAACAAGCTATGTGTTTTCATTCTTCACTGTAAATTGATTACAGTAACAAGAACTCTGAGGCATAACTGATGCTCAAAATTAATTACAAGGTATTTTATTTTATGGACTAGCAAAATTTTAATTATTATTTAATCCATAGATTTTAATACCTCTTTTAAAAAAATATATATGCATTATTGTGTTTAACGAAAAAGGTACTTTCTCTCAAAAACCTGACAATAATTTTCTAAAGTCATACAAAAAAGTAATGCAAACACACCATCATCTTTTCTAGGTTCTTGAGGGAGAAGTGTTATTTCAATTTAAAAGGTAAAAAACATAAGGTTGTAAGATGGTGCATTCCCATTTTCATTTAAAAATGTCTGCACAAGTAGCTCAAATAATCTACTTTCAGAAGACACATGTTCAATTTATTAAATGATAAACCTAAAAGGGTGCATTTTGAAGATTACCTTTATCCTCATCAATATTCTTTTCAGAGTTAAAATACATTTTTCTTTCAATTACTTTAGGATTCATATGAAGAAAAATGCTGAAATATACAAAATATCTGCCAACTGAAACAGACTCTTTAAGTGAAATATCATGAAAGTAATCTCTGTTCTTGCATGTTATGGAAATCTTCATGTGAAAAATCTCTAGGAAGAATCTTTTCTGGGAATTACCCTTCCTCGACCCAGAGAGAAGAAAAGGAAGCAAAAAATGTGTGAGGTAGAGCTGGTCTTCACCAGAAAGTCTCACCTCACCTTGTCGGAACAGATCCTGGACTGGATGAACTAGTGATGTGGATGGTAGCCTGGGATTCAGGAGATACAGATTCATTTCTGTCATTCCACAAAGATTTCCAGTGTTCCCAGGTAAACTGCTTAGCTATGACAACAGCTTGCAATAGTGCTAGAAATCTCTGAGCTAGCTCTAGAGGGGCTGGCGTGCAAATGTGGCACCATTTATGCAGAGATGACAACGGGAATCTCAGAAGTCATGCAGCTGTGTCAGTGCAGCACTGCGCACGGAGGACAGCTGGGAGCTGCACAGTGGTCATACAGCTCTGCAACTCTTCTCGTTCAGCACTACATCAATTATCTCTGTCCTGAACAAATACAAGGAACATCTGATCCTCTTTTCTTCCTTTCTGTGCAGTAATGGACCCCTATGTGAGCCTCTTCTCTGCACATTAATGGAATGGTAAACCGTGCACATTGAACATGCTAATGGAAAGTGATCAAATATCTCATTTTTTGTTGTGTAATTAAAAAACTTGCTGACTAACCACAAATAGATCAGCTCGTGTGTAGAAAATGGCCAAGCATTTTCTAAAAGTGAAAACTTAAATAAAATAGCATGGAGTAAATTCAGAAAGGTCTGCCCTTGGCTTCTTTGGTGGTTTTTTAACATCCATGTGGCAAAACATCCATTACTCAAAGTAATGGTATCAGTTCATCCTTCAGTAAAGACACACATTTTCTGTAAAGACATTGAATCACAGTTGGACAAACTAGCAACTAATCCAGTTTTACTCTGATAAGGCATGCATCTTGCTAGATGACAAGTTCTACAGTAATGGCAGTCTCTCACATTTCTTGTGAAATGTGTAGGGTATATGAAGTTTTGGTCACTTTTCCATAGCATTACAGTGCCATTCTCAGTCCAGAAAGTCAATCTCACATTTCTTGTGAAATGTGTAGGGTATATGGAGTTTTGGTCACTTTTCCGTAGCATTACAGTCCCATTCTCAGTCCAGAAAGTCAACTACTACAGTTTTAAACTGATAACATGGCTATAAAATGTAGATAGATTTAATTTATGGATTTATCCCTGTATCTTCATGTTACAGAAGAAAATAATTTTATTTCCATTCCAATGGGGTTCTGTGCAAGCTAGTTAAAATTACTTGCACGAACAATACAAAGGCAAAACTAAATCCATGTACTATGTCTCAGTTCAATACCTTAACCATAAGATTAGTGCAGAAACTGAATCTGAGACAAACAAATCATTCTGAACATTAAAAAGTTCTTTCTATGATGTTTTATAAAATGCTTTTTCCTAACACACCATCTTTTTAATAAAAAGCTCTGTGTGAGGACTTACATGAAGTAGTATTAACTTTTCATAAAACGGTTTTATAAGATATTCTTTACTCCAGCTAAACAAAACAACTCACTGTATGACAATGCCTATTCAGCCTCTTCACTTCTAATGCACTAAAAGCTGCTGTTTTGAGTTTATTTTAGGCTTCTTTTTCCATTTAAAAATAAAGTAAGTATTTACTTTAACATTAAAAACACACCGCTATTCATGTCATTCTTTTTTATCTGGCTAATCTCTTTAGACATCTGGCCTTTGAACCAGTGTACTGTCAATACATCTTGTGTTTATATCCACTGGACATGTTATGTTAGCTCATGTAATATTTACTGTTTTGCCAGCTATCTTCATAGAACTACATTCTCTCATGAGAGCAGAACTAAACACAGCATCCTATTTATCTGGCCACTGAAATATTCTGCTTATCTTGTCTGCAATTCATGAAGCAGCTACCTTATCTGTTTATCTCTTTTTGTGTAATGTACTGCACAAAACTGTAGTTGGGTATAAAAGAAATTTCGAGTGGCTTTATTTGGCTCTGACTGAATATAGACTGAGTTTTTCCTGACTGCTTTCTTTTATATTAAAAAAACCCCACCAAACAACAACCTTTAAGTAGGACATCAAAGGATGGTACTTAAAAGCTTAAAATAAATTCTAATTTTATCCAAATTTGTAAACAGCTTTTCTTCAGCTTATCAATATCAACATTATCAAATATAAGAGTTCTGGCAGAGTTTCACTCAGTAAATGATTTTTTTATTTAAGAAAATAAAATGTTTAATTGTGTGGCTTAAACCAAATGAGAATCAAGCTCATTCTTCTTCTGATGGTAGAGTTGCGTGTGCAATAGAGAAGTTTAAGTTACAGAAACCAATTTCATTTTCCCAGTGAGAGTGGCTTTTGATAAGCCCATAAACTCCATTCCACGGCAAGCACATTTTTGGAAGTATTAAGTGTGGTTTGCCTTGAAATATTCTCACTTCGATGCGTTCATTTGCATTATTACATTTAGAAGCCTTGGGGCTTTATCACTTCCTTTTCTTGAAATGGCACAGTAATAAGGAAAAGTGGTTATGCTTATCACCACCCATCAGTCAAACACCTTCTATAATAACAAAATGGAATTTTTTCCACTCAATGAATGGGCGTGTGATGTTTCATGCACATGTCAATATTAGTATTACTTTGCCTGGTGAAGAAATCATTTTATTTAACGGGATGTATGACTGGAAGTAAATGAAGAGAAATTCCCATTTACACTTTAATGAGCAGGGACAGTGCAGCATGTTAAACCCATGCACTCACTAAAATTTAGGAGTAAAAGTCACACAATTTTACACAAACAAACCATATCATATTTTAAGCGTGTTGAAACCCAAAAAACCTCAGTGTACAGTAAGGGCTGCATACATGTTTCCTGTGCTAATGTTTAATACCATAGATATTCTTCCAAAGGAAATTTCAATAAAGAAGAAAATAAGCAGATCACCTGGTGGTTTGATAGTGAAAAAATAATCTATGTATCTATGACAGCCTATTTCATTAGCTTTTCATCCTGTCAAACAATAAGTATAACCTTTAACCTTGTATATGTAATGAATAAAACTTGAGCCTACACTGTCTAATCAAATGAGAGGTCCAATATATCCTACTGCTATGGCAACCTTCCATGCCCATGGGTCCTGGTTTTAAATCTCAGATTATAAATAAAAGGAAAAAACCCCTTGATAAGGGAATTTCCAAACACTTCAAAGAAAAAGGGCAGAGGAATTTTCAAACAAATATTTAAATATAATTGTTCTGTGAGAACAAGCAACATTTGGATGTAAAACCACCACAGTTATGAGTGTTACATAAAAACAGAATAAAATTGAATGAAAGGAAAGGACAAGTTACACGTTCAAGACAGCTTTGCAGAAATGTAAATATTTAAGTTTAAGCTAAATGCAAAAGGCATATGTTTTACTCTGTCATTGACATCATGAACAAACCAAACACATCTAAATTAATTTCCACAAAACATATGAATTACATTTGTAGTGTATGTACAGTTAGGAGTTGTGATATCACAAAGGTAGTTTATCATATTTCATATGGAAAGCCTAGGAATCAAAGGTTAAATTATTTCCAAAGAAGTACTGTCAATTATCATAATTGACACTGGAGCTTTGTATGAACTTTGTGCAATAGTACACAAATTAATTTTTTTTAAAGAAGTTAGATTTAGCATCTACATTTAGTTACCAAAATTAAACCAACAAAACAAAGCATGATAAGTGGTTTCTCTTTAAATGTCTTTGCTTTTGTGGGCTTTTACCACATATGTAATAGTGTTAGAATTCTAAATAATTTCAGAAGATTGTTTGAGAGTATTATTTACTAAATATTAAGGAGAGAGGCTCTGTGAAACCTAAGAAGGCCAGACTTGCAGAAAGACAGAAGGTCAGGAACTGACAAAGGTTTTATCCATCAGCAGCTTAGTTGGACGTTCTGATTTGCCATCAAATCAGTGGGAATATTTCTCCATTGCAGGGTAAAATCTGACAGAAGGAAGTGGCTCCTCATGGAAAGGATTCTGTGTGTGCGTGCCCCAGAGGTCTGGCTGAGGCTTGATGGCACACCCCGGTTCAATAACGTGAACAATAAATCACTAACTCCTGCTTTTAAGCACTAGGCCACTCCGGATTCACCTCTCTAACAAGTAAAGAAGGGGTTTGCTTACAGATAGAGGACTATATCGAAAATGAAAACAATTGCCAAGGCAATACTTCAGATGCAGTTTGATTTTGATGATTTTTACTGATAATGCACAAATTGAAACAGGATGCAAATAACACATAACAGCCAAAGTGCACAAAGTAAGGGATTTCATATTAACTAGTCACTGCCTTTTACAAAAAATTATTAATCTATTTTTCCTTTTAAAAACATAATGAAATGAAATCTATGAGATGTTATTATAATAAACATTGGAAAAATTTGACAATTACACTCCTTTTATCCTGAGGGATCCCACAACACTTTACAGATTGCACATGTGTTTCCTCACACATCCATGGGATAAATGCAGCCCAGATCTTGCCAGAAAAGAAAGACCGTTCTCCTTAACTAGTTCTGTGTAGGCTTTTTTAAGTAGTCAAAACCCTAGCTTTTCCAGAGGAAACCACTGGTAGCTTTTGAATAAGAGAATTCAGTTATCAAATTGGGTAAGAAAAGGTCCTCAGGCAAAATACTGCTGTGCACATTGCATGGATTCTTAAAGAAATATAAATAACCAGGGACTTGATTTCACATTTCCTTTCAAGGAGAGCACTACTAGGCATGTAGTGATACTTAATAAGCTATACAAGCACTAATTCCATAATGAGTCTTTACTAACTCATGAGGAAAACCTATCTATTCAACTATAATGCTACTTCCTGTAGCAATTACATACTTTAATAGGCTGACATAAAAAATTGGATTCAGCCAAAACTAAATACCTAATGAAGGACTCACAAGATGTTGTCTAATCTTGTTGCACTTTACCACACATATTGCTATTAATACTAGAAAGAAGTGAATATGAGAGATTTTGGAAAATGTGTCTTAATGAAAAGTTTATCACTATAAATTATTTAAAAACAGAAATATTGTTACACATGCTAGGAAAGAGGCCAATGTAAGAAGATTAGTGATCTTTATGTAATTCACGTCTGCAGATTTTCTTTTATCATTCCTGATATAGATTACAATGCTGTTTATATAAGTAAAAAAAGACATTTGACAAATATCCCTATAATATTGTGAAAGGTTGGAAGTTCTACACAATCTCAACCAATTTGTTTACATCTGAAGCATGTTGTGAATGTAGTTTAATTTCTGGTTTTATTTAATTACTTGTTTATTTAAGAAAAAAGGGTGAGGAAACTTAGTTGTCTCTATCTGCTATTAGGCAATCAAGTCCTACTCAAGTTATTTTGGACATCTCATGAAAGCAGACTTCCAGGAATAGTTACAACACACCTGGAGGTACTGCAAG
>NW_010203730.1:0-19549 GCF_000695765.1 Mesitornis unicolor | reverse complement strand
TCCAAAAGGGGTGTGCAACTGTGAAATACCCAGAGTGGAATCTCTCTGTTGCTGCCTAAGGTGTGTGCTTGCAGGAAGAGGAGGACAGAAAGCATACTTAAAGGCTGAAGGCCCAGAAAGCCTCATTCCTGACCAGCAGAAGAAGGGAAAGTAGGGCCTGCAGTACAGGCCCTGGGGGACACTTTCTCCTCTCCAACCTCATTTCTGAAGCCAGCAGTTGACAGCCTTCGGCAGTTTTGAGCCTCGCTCAACTTGTACAAGCAACTTCTGAGCAACTGTGGCAAGGGTGCAAGGAAGCTGCCATGCCCAGACTACCGAAAGCTCATGCTGGAGATGTTGCAAGGCTACCCAGTTTCAATGGTAAGAAAGTACATACTCTCTATGAGTTGATAGGAACCAGAAAAGATACTTCCCACAACTCAGTTTCAAACCCTGTTTCTTGTCTTTCTCCAGCTGGCCATAAGTAGAGCTCCTCTATGTTTCTGCTATGCTTGGCCAGAACACACCTTCTCCCCAGTCTGTTCACACAATCGGAGTACCAGAGCTGGTGCTATTAGAGAAACAAATACTAGGAACTGTATTGTTATAAAGCACTAGCTGCCTAAGTCTGGTTGGAGGACAAAAATCACAAATAATGATAGGGACCAGATACTCCAGAAACTAAATACAAAAATACTTGTTAATTATTATTAATTATTAAACCAAAAGTAAATGCTGCTATTATATTACTTATCTAGTCACTGCAAAACAAAGTGAAAAATTAGTGCAAGCTTTTTCTTTTCAAAGGGTCAGCTTTCATAAACTAAGGGAGATAATTAGTGAGATCAAGTGTTTTGTCGCACTCATGGTCCTTAAATCAGAAGTTACAGACGAGTTACAGGTTTGGAACCGGATCAGTCAGAGAAATGGAAATAGGATAGTGTAGAGATTCACTGTAAAATTATTCTAAAATAGAAACATCTATTTCAGACTTTTCTGAATTTAAGATAAATACCTAACCAGCCTAGAAATATAAACCAAAATATCGTCCTAAAAAGGCAGTCTAACTGTCTTTAACAGAGTTGAAGCATACCTTTGAAAGGTCCCTGAAGTTGCCTGGAAGGGTCAGGTCTAACTCTTCAGATTCATAGTTTGTTAAAACCCATGGAAATACGGGGTATTGGTTCAGATCATTGTACGTTCGTCCTATTAAGAAAGAAAATGCTTTTAAAATTAGGAATTTTTTAATGTAACACTTGAAAGAATAAAGTATAAATTTTCCAGACAAAAATAGCCATTTAGATGCACTTATCTTGAATATGATATCAGCATAACATAAAGAGCACAGTATCTTTCAAGATCAACCAAAACCCACCATATGCCAATAAACTCTTTTTTTATTTTCATGAAGCTATATTCATAGCATGAATGTTGAAATTTAAAACCACTATGCTATTATTTTCCTAGCAACTGTATCATTAGCTGGCAAAGATTAAATAAGAGTCCAACAGCAAGGGGCTAAATTTGAGGTTTGAAAATCTAGGTCTATCCTAGACCATATTAATCCATTATTCCCCACGGCTCTTCACTGAAGAACTGTTGAGATTCCACTGCAATAGTGGAATCAAAAGTGGAAGAAGGAATGTTTGTTTTACCACTATTTTCTAACCACTTTGAAAATTAAAAAAACATTTTCTCACCCTCAAATGACAGAGCTGACTTTTACTCTTTCCAAATACAGTGAGAGAAACATTGCTGCCATCGCAGCAGCTCAAATATGCAAAAAAAGCCCTTTAGATACAGTTTCAAAAGAACAATTTCCAACTGAAGTGAACTAAAAATTATTAATTCCGCATCAGGAAAAGTGTGTTTGGGAAAGATTGTTACTTCTGTGTCAACTGGTATTTAGTTGTATCTAACGTTTCAGTGATAAGACAAATAAAGTTGCTCAGTACAGAACCATCTACCATATTGATTTACTGAGAACCACACAATATGCAACATGAGTCTTAAAAAGCAAAATCAGGTCATAATTATATGTGTGTGTGTATTTATATAATATAATTAGCAGACTGAAATATCCCAGGTTAACAATTCCCAGTCCTGCAGCAGATTTACAGCCCTGTCTTACTAACTGCTTCCTTCCAGATTCTGGACAGATTCCTGGGGTACACAACCCTGCACAGGAAAACACAGGCTTCCTTGTTCTGAGTAGCATTTGCAATTCACCACAAAAATCAGCCCTGCTTTAATGAAATGTGAAAGTTTCACTGCTCTACAAACACCTTGTTTTTTTCAATAGAAGTTTATGAACAAGCGGCATGTTTCTGTTTAGTACATAGTTTCACTGAAAACAGGAAAAGTGCATATCATTAACAACTGTGTGCCTCATTTTTACATTTTGAACAAATACATGCTCACAAGAATATAAAAAAAATAATTTAGGTACAAATACAACTTTATTAAAAAAGCAATGCCAACACTATGTGCTATACACAAATAAAGGTGGATAGAAATAAAAACACTTCTTTAATATCAATGATAAATCAGTGCAAAACAAGTTTTGGACAGAATAAGAATTTATTAAACAATTAAATTAAGAAATACACCACAATTTATCTTTGTGAGGGAGGAAAAGGAAAGGTACTCTCTGGTAGAATATAATTTGTTTTAGGGTTTTTTTGGGGGGGGTTTCTGTATGTCTTGAAGTAAGACAACTGCCTCATTTTCCACATCTGTCAAAACAGAGTATTAGTTTCCTCTTTGGCAAGGGATTAATTGCATATGATTTATAAAGTTTCTTGAGATTGTAAATTTTGATGTTCTATAAAATATGGCCTTTATAAAACCAAACCTTTATACAATAAGTGTTCTCACCATCAGAACCCTCAATTAAGTTAACAGAAGAGAGTGCAGAAGCTTCCCCAGAAGAAAGACATTTGAGCTTATGTAGACAGCAGACTAAAAAAAATTTGAGATTCAGGAAGAGAATGACTGAGGTGACTGCAGTTTATTACAAAGCATAAGCAAAAATGATGATTCTTCAGAATCAAATATTTTATGGAAAAGGGTTCACAGTAATAAAGAACTTAAATTTAAAACACTTTATAGAAATATTTGGAAAGAGAAGAATATCCTTTTGCAAAATGATGAAAGGAAATTTAGGTTTATCATAAATTACTTTTTATTTCAAAACTGAGATTTTCCATATTGAGATTTTAGTTAATTTTTATATTAATTGCATTTTGATTCAATATTCAGCTAACAAGAGGTTGATGTTTTCATCCTATTCCATATGGGAAAATCATAAATATGTGAAGAGAGCAAGAAAAAAGCAATCCCGAACTGTGCTGTACACAAGTTCTCCTTTGCTGTGTGGTTTTGATAGGTTACTTACAGTATGGACACATGAACAATCATGCGGAATTAGCTCTGTGTCAGGACACTGCAGAAACTCTTGTGTGCATTTTTTTACCCCACAATGATGAACAATTTGAAGCAGCTTGTCTCTCAGATAGGATCAGTTACAAACAGTGGAGCCTTAGTGATTATATATTTGATAAATATAACCATAGCCTTGTGAAAAAATAAATAAAATATTTATTTCTATCCTCCTTCAATATTTATAAAACGCATTTTATGTATAAAGACATTAACTACTAAGACTAGCTATTAATTTGTTTAAGTAAAAAGGTAATGATTTATTTTTCTGAATTCAACAATTTCCTTTTTAATATCAGCAAATTAAAATTACTCAAGAAGATGAATCATAATTTCCATTGTGAAAAGAGACCAAACCTAAACAATAAGACCACACATCTACGATTATCTGTGTGGAGGACAGTGATCTAGGCCTATAATGGGATTACAAATCTCTAATTCTAAACATACACAAATAGTTGTGGTTTAACTTTATTAGGAATGCTTTCTTGATCAGTTCTGGCTTCGCAATGATTATTTCCAAAGTAAAGTCAGAGATTAATATATTTAGCAGTCTCATCAATTGTCTGGTGCTTCCAGTAAGAATCATTTGGTTCTTTCCTTTAGCTAAATAACTATGAAACATAAACCTGTACTGCTATTGGTAGTCCCTATACCTTTTCAGAATCTTCAGATTTTCCCCCAAGTAGGCTTACAGAGATTAATATTAAAGGCTGAATATTAAATATCACAAACCTATGACACTAATCTACTTGAACAATAAAACTAAGGCATAGTAAATGAGATCTCAGAAATGCTGGATATGTTTCTTCATTAAAAAAAAACTTTTTAATTAAACCATCCAATTTAATGTTTTTATATGGCACTTTAGTTTTGAAGGTAAAGTGAGCTAGAGACAGCTGACAAAGAAATTATAACGGCAATTCCTTGGTGAAAATGTTAATGACAGCAAAATATTGTTTAATTAGATGATTGCAGCATCTGGATTAACACTCTTTAAGAGCGATGTTCCTGTGCTTGTCTGCTTCTTCACACTTTACAGACATTTTGTCATCTCTAGGTCATTAGGAAAGAATTTTTAATGATTTTTCTAGAAGCAAGTAGTTCGAGTTACATCTAATTAGATGACAATAATAAGCCCAACACATGCAGTAGCTAAATATATACATAATTAACCAGTGAGGGCTTGTACATCACAGAGTAAAAAAAGTGGAAAATGCTAAACAGGCAAAAAAAAAGAGAGACGGGGAAGTTCATCTGAATTTATTACTTGACTCGAGATGTCATTTTTTCCCCACAACCCTTTAAAAATAATCCCTTTCCACTACAAGAAATTACTTACAAAAATTATGGGTATAATTATCTTCCACTTCTTTTAAAAGCTGTTGCAGGCAGGTAGGATTTAAAAGAATTAAAACTCCAATAAATACAAATGCAAACACACATTTAATATACTGCAATTTGAAAAGAGAAAAAAAACCAACAAACAACAAACAGCAGAAATCAGTTAAATACTGAGAAATAGATTTGAAAACTAGACTCCTAACTATTAAAATGGGAACTGCGACCATTCTACAAAACTACTTCTTGTTCCTGCTCTTGATTGCTTTTGCTGTGGTGGGATTACTTTTAAGAACTTTTTTGAATAATCCTGCAACTGAGAATAGTAAAAATAACTTGTCCCCTATATAACTCAGAGGGTTTGGTTGACATACATGTTGATCACATGCAATATGGCCTTTTCCTATGGGCTGAGGAAAGGACAATTAGTATAATCATAGCTGCTTTCAAGCCTTCAAAGCTAAAGGATCCCTGGGAAGGGAATAGGTAGGAGGAGGGGGAAGGTGGCCAGGAAGGCTTATGTCTACACAAGCAGGACAAAAACCAGGGGCCTGGAGAGTATAACACTGAGACTGATTGATAAGTAGCAGAGTGCAGTGTTTACCTTTGGGAGAAAAATCCAGAGCTGTAAACATGATGAAATATGCTGGAGTCAGAGGAGAGGGCAAGAAAGAGGTGAAGACCTTGGAAGCAGAATAGTGAGGCAAGAAAATAGTGGGCTAGAAGGCCAGAGAAACAGGTTGAAATAAGACTTTGGAGAGTTCTGAAAATTGAGAGAGCAATTTTGAATTGAAATTGCAATGAGTCATCAGGCCAGCAAAAGTGATGGGACTCACGTATTCTTGGATAGGAATTTATCTACAATGAGAGAACTATGATAGCTGAAGTTATTAAGTCCTGAGTAGAGATCACAACAGAAATAGTTAAACTAAGAATGAAGCCAGACACTGTTTCAGAGGTAGTAACAAGGTGATATAAAGATTTTTAAAAAAAAAAGGGTCATAGAAAGATAGATTTTTTTCCCAAGGGGACACTTCAGTATTTCAAATATTAAGAACTGATAGAATAGCCAGGGGCCATGGTTGTCAGGACAGATACCTTGGGAAACCAAAGAGAGATTTAAGAAGATTCGTGTAAGATTTGTATATTTATTTCAATGTTTCTGTTCTACAGAGACCAAGCAGTCTGTGTAAATAACAGTATTAACAAGCAGGCAAAGGACTTCTTGGGGGAAAGGACCCAGTTGCGTGTACATGAAAGACATGAGTAGTTGTCTGAAGCCTCAGTTCTGAACGTCCCTCTTCTAAGGCTGCTTCTTCAACGATTTCAGAAAAGGATTGCAAGAAAACATGAGTGATTTCTTACCATTTTGTAAAGGGCTAGACACTAGTTAAGCACCATTATAAGAAAGGAAGCTGCAAAGAATCGGCAAAAAGTGTACTGAGTGGACCTCTATTTATTTTGAAGAGAAGAAAAAACAATGAAGGGACTTATGTATCACTCACTCACCAGCAGAAAATCCACATTTAAGTGTCAAACTGTCAAGTTTCTTAAGTGACTAAGTTATGGCTCAGATACTTTGAATAAGGCAGTAGGAGCTAAATGGCAACACGAATTAAAAAATTTTTGTTCACATATTTGTCAATGGCTAAAAACAATGATACTGTTAGAAAAGAACATGCTGCTTAAACAAACAGTTATAGTCTAAACCTAGGCCATTGCTGCCTACATGAACAATTACTGGCAAAGAACTTGTATCTTTTAAGGAAATATTTCTTATGGGATTCTCATTACAAAAGAGTATAATTAGCAGTGTATTTGGAAATTTGATTTCCAAAGAACAAAGAAAATACATGACTTGTCTTTATTTGGTGAAGGAAGTCATGAATTTATTCAGCACTTTGTGTACAAAAATAGAAAATACTGTATTTTCTTCTAACCGCCAAAGGTCCTGTCTACAGAGCGTATAAGAATTTGCTTCTGTTTAACACAGATGTATCTGGATAGTTATCAGTTCAGTGTTATCAAAACAAGAGCAACATGAAGTAGAGGTACTTTGCTTCCAGTACTGGATTTCTGGTAGAGATAATTAGTTTTTTTAGTGCTTCATCAGGAAAGGCCTATTTGTTGTAAAGGAAATATTTTGAAGAAATGCCTTTCAACAGAAATATAGGCACAGCTGTAAAAGCAGTGGTGTCATTCAAACTGCCTCACAGCTTTCAACTGCACAGCTTCCCAGATCTCTGGCCCTGGCAGTACGGTGCCATGCAATGGTAGAGACAGGAAAGAGCTTGGGAATGTAAGAACTCCTAGGCTTTCTAACATATATTTACGATTTGACGCTTTCTCTACTGCCATTGGACTTGGAGCTTACGTGCACTCCATTGTGGGTAAGCTTCTGGCTTGCCAGGAAATTTATGATGAGATTCTTCTCAATATGCCCAAGATATGCATCATCTATCACAGGTAAATTTTATTCCAATTAAAAAAAACCCTCATTTGTTTCTATGAGGGTGCATCAGTAAGTGCAGATGTTATAATGTCATTAGCAACTAAAATCTGTTTATCTACGTTTATAGATACCATGACTCTTCAAATTCTTCTAAAAAACTGAGAAGCAGAAATAGAAATCACATAATACAGCAACGTAATGATGCTTTCTTCCAAGCTCTTTGCACTGAAGGCCATTCTAACATGCAGTAGTCATAGTTGATGTCAATAGGACCCTTTATTTCACTAATCCAGCTGGAACACTCTCAGATGTGATGGCACTCTTGCTGACTGGTAAAGCACCCAAGATCTCAGCTACCTTTAGACATCCCTCCAAAATCTTTTTGAGATTGTACAGTGATACAGCCATGTGACCTCAAAGCATCATTAAAAAGAAATACTTTACAAAATAATTCAGTCAATAGAAGATGGAGACAAAGAGGCAAGCTGAATTTCTTTAAGAGAATCAAATTTACCTTCCTCTCTTTCAGGGAATATGGTCTTTACCTAAATTTGAATTTTAATTTGATCATGCACTGCTGAAAGTCTTCATAAGATGGTTGGTAATGCTGTGAAAATGAGCAAATGAGCTTATTCAGTTACCAACGAGATTACATGAACAAATGAGATTTACCAGTAAAATACTGATACCAAAAAATCTGCCAGAAATTAAGTGCTTTGAGCCAGAGAGAGACACTACTAATATACTGACCAAGCTGCTGTAAGCTTTTCCAAATACAAGCTCTCAGACACAAAAATACCCAGTCAGTAATCCTCCAAACCTGAGGCATAGCAGGTGGTACACAAATGCCAGGCCATCTTATTGTAAGGCAGGTGAATGACATCAGATGACATTAAGAGAAACTTGCCTCATGTGAACACCCAGGTGTTTCACTATAAAGCCTGCCAAGCAGTGCTAGTATCAAACAACAGGTTAAAAAAGATTTTTCTTGAGACCTCTGTGATACTCTGAAGGACTCCTTTTAGGCTCAAGCTTGTTTACTGATGGATACTTCAGTGTAAGTGTCACTACAATTCCTAATTGACTTCAGACATAATGATGTCTTCCAGGTTTGGATGCTTTGGTGATGTACCTAAAAATAAATGACCTTGGAGTTTTAAACTCATTAAAAATGAAAAGTAATTTATAAAAAATTTTCTCTGCTCTTGTCTGTTCTCATTTAAAGAGTTTAGACACACTGCTTACAAAAGAATTGAAAACATAAAAGGGGAATTACAATTAAGGACAGTTCTGTCAATAATGTATTGGACAGGGACTGAGGGGACCTAGGCTAACTTCGCAGCTCTCCAGTAAAACCTCCAAGTTCGGGTGTCTGCAAAGCTCTGCCTGCATTTCCTCGTCACCAGAAGGGCAGCGGATGTGTGAGAGACGTGGAGCGGCTGGAGGCAGGCCAGTGTCCAGAAGCAGGATAGCGGCATTCTTGTGGCGCCACGCCAGAGGTAATAAACGCTCAGCAGGGCTCCTTCCTTTGGCAGAGATCTGCGGAACAGTGGCTACAGTGCTAAGGAACCGAGCTGGTGAGCCGGCATTGGACTGCACCATATGGACTTTCCAGCCCAGGTCTCCAGTAGCTTTAGGGACTCTGCTTTGTGCTCCACCACGCAAGGTAAACATGCCCTCAGATTTCCAGCTGTTCAGGGGCAATACTTCCGTATCACACTGGGATAATTTGATGACACATTTATTAATGTCTGTAAGACAGGATGCACAGAAGATGACTACTGTATAAGTACAAAGGCAAAAGCCTAAAGGTTCCGGGTAGGTTATTTTGACAGGTCCCAAATTCTGCCGCTGCCCTACGGGGAAGAACGCAGTGACTTTCCTCACACTGGTCAGTGTAACAGGCACCTACAAGTGCTACCTTTGGGTTCTGCACTTACATTCGTCTTACATCTGGCCTGAGGATAACCTCAAGCATAAAAATTAGGACTAAGTAAAGATTGAGACTTGTAACACTGGAGTACAAAGTGATGCCTGGTGGAATTTAATTTGAGTTTCAAATTAAAGCTCATTGGAGTGAAATGTCTGAGCAAGTCTCTCTGCAGGCAGGTTCGTAAGCAGCATGTGTGCTACAGGCAGGAATTGTAATAGTAGACTGCCTCCTGGAAATCTTTGTATATGGTGTAGAAAACTGCTGGTTTTTACATTTAAAATTACCACAGGAGTTAACACTAAAAGGGAAAGGTGAGAGGAAAAATGCTATTGTGTATGTTTAATTAACGACAATTGCCAGAAAAGCTCTTCTTTTGCCAATAATGAAAGGATGTCTACGGCAGTTATTTCTCTTTTTAAATACCTAATCTGATATTATATTTCAGCTCAAAGAACTAAATGAGAAAAGATGCTGTAATCTAATCATACCACAATCCAGGTGACATCTGTACTAGGCAGAATACTGTTGTTATTCTGCTGTCTAGTTGCTGTTGCTGAGAATGATGAAGTAGCGAAATTACATTTTCCCATTATTATTTCCAGACACTCTCTGGCAATGGTTTGTTGACTCTAATAAAGCTTCAGACAAAGCTGTCAGCAGAGGAAATGGCAGAAGGGGAACAAGGAACAGCCTCCACAACAACACATGAATCTAAAGTTTCAGTGATAGGTTGTGAATTTTCTGATAAAATTTAATGTGTGTGTTTCGGAATCTATCATAAAGCTGTAGCTGAATTCTAGAGGGATAAATGTATTCTATCAAGTCACAGTGCTTATGACTTTGACAAACATAAACATATTATGAAGGATTAAAGAGTCAGAAGCCTTACCTGCTATAGTGTTGAGGAACATCAAGTATTCAAAGTTAGATATCTCCCGTCTCTGCCAGCGCTGAGTCATGTTGGAGGATTTATAAAGCTGTCGGGGAGTGGCCAGAGAGATTCTCCTAGGAAATACATTTAAAGAATGATTTGTTTTAAGAGCCTCATTAAATGTTAAGATGTAGGGCAACATTATTAGTGTGATTAATTTCAGATTCTCTCTGAGGATTTTTTATTTCATTTTATGAAGTCAAGAAGACACTATTACCCCTATTTGAGAAATGACTAAAATTAAGATCTGAGTTTTATTTTACCAGTATTAGAGCATTGAAATAATTCAGAATAATACATTTTGTGTTTTATTTTATTGTGAATCTGGTTAAAAGACTGGAAGTAAAAGAAACTGCAGGCCTCCTGGTGCCTGGCTTGTCCAGCAGAAATAAAAAAGGAATAACATTTCCCTGTTTCAAAAGGATATAGTGAGATAAGTTCATTAAGGTGAGTGAGTGATAAAGTGCCATAAACAAGGTTTATTCCGTTTTCTGCTCACATGTCCATCTGCCTGTCTCTCCTTAAGAAATTCTGAATTATATTTCACTCAAATTTGGAAGAGGAGTACAGGATCCTATCATACTAAATTTCCACACATTTTCTAAAACTTACATGACTGGATAAGGGAGAAAGAATCAAACTACTGTGCTGAGGAACAGAAAAGCAGAAAACTTCAGCTCTTCTATATTTAATCCAACAACATTGCAATAACCAAATACTATGCACCAAGTTCTAAATTGCCTACAGTATATACTGTCCCTGGTTGGTCAAATATAGGGGACTAGATTCAGTCTAGACTAATGCATTAAAGAAAAAAATCTACAACAAGCAGATGTAGTCTCACTGCTCACAACTCATTTCTAGAGCAAATAGTTCATGCTGAAAAAAAGACAAGGAAAATCTGTGGAAGGAAAAATATTCATCTCCTCAGATACTTTTTTTTTACAGAAACAAAAATTTTATAAATTGATCAAAATAGAGAACATGTTTATACCTGTTAAAAAAAGAAGATCTCTAATGTTTAGCCTATTCATTAATTTAAAGAATATAACTACTGTTTACCATTGAATCATATGATCTTTAAGGTTGCAAAAGACCTCTAAGATTATCAAGTCCAACCATCAACCCAACACCATCATGTCCACTAAGCCATGTCCCAAAATGCCACATCTACACATTTTTTGAACACCTCCAGGGATGGTGACTCCACCACTTCCCTAAGCAGCCCATTCCAATGCCTGATAACCCTTTCAGAGAAGAAATTTTTCCTAATATCTAATCTAAACCTCCTCTGGCACAACTTGAGGCCATTTCCTCTCATTCTATTGCTAGTTACTTGGGAGAAGAGACCAACACACATGTCACTACAACTTCCCTTCAGGTAGTTATTATAAAAAGGTAGATACACATTACTAATACACAGGAGACATTACCAAAAAAAATGTATTGTTTCTATCATGCTTCTTCAAACAATTTCTCTAAAGAATTATCTGAATGTAATCATACTTTATATTGCATTTTATGGAATAGCAACTACCTTTACAGTGAAACTCTCAAAGATGTATTGTTCCCAGTTAAGTATGGCTAATGTTACACACAAATTAATAAACACAGATAATAAAAGTACTAAAGTGGTCATTAACTTTACAAAGCATTTCTGTCACAGACTTTCTGTTCCTCCCATGACAAAACAACATTTATGCATCAGTACAGCTTAGTAGCCACTTTTAGACTTTACCCACAATCTCCCAGGGAGTCTCAAAAATCTATAAACTGTCAAGTGCTGGACTTCGCATTTGAATGCCTGATTTGAGGAAACTTTACAGAAAATCAAAATACACTAAAAGAGCTCCTTATTTACTCTATACCTAATGTGTTTGAAAAGATTCACAGTTATTTCAGCAGAGAGTAGAAAAAATTATGCGCAATAAATTGGTTCCACATCTGTGTGTTTCAGTTAACACAGGAAGACCCACTGTTTTGTGTTTTGCTAAATCCACCCAACTTTGATCAAACCATTTCTCTCTTTCAATATGCCATCACCAATAGGATATTGCACAAATGAATGTGCTTCCTTTGCTTCTAGAGAACCATGAAATACATACTTGAAATAGAAACTGCAGAAGACCCTCAGATGTACAAGGAGATGATCCAAATTTTTTTAAGTTATATATGCTTTCAATGTGTTTAGAAAACACTCTGTGGCATTCTGTTGAAGGAAGGGATGTTATATACCCTGTATGTGGAGCACAACCCATCCCCTTTCGCAATCACTTTTAATTTAGTTAGCTACAATCCAATCTCATACAAAGAATCTTTAAGAACCTTGTCAAAAATGTAGCACCTGTGTGATGTTTCGTATTGTGTTGCACCTGTCACTGACTTCTGACAAGAGACTCACCAATATTCACTTTTAATCAAAGCTCTTTTTTTTATGCTTTGATGACGTCGAATCTTAGTTTTCCCACCCCTCTCCCTTCCCAAAATCCACCTTCTGCAACCAGATATACTGAGATCCTCAAATCCATCTGATGGATGCTACTGATGTAATTGGCAACACTGAGCTGATGTTGAGTATAGTTACTATACCAGCCAAAATATATGTTTTCTTTCAGCAAAAAACTTAATTATTTCTATTTCTCAGCTTTAATACCTGGAGCCATTTTTTATCTAATGCATTAACAGTCCACAGAATTTCAGTGGAAGGTGCTAGCACATGTTTAATGGTGAAGTATGATACTGTAACTGTATCTTTTACTAATTCTTTGATCTCTGTATGCTTACAAAACTGTCAGGCAGCCCACAGGTGGTTTCTAAGCTGTGATGTTATCCTCAATAAAAATGCATCAGTAAATTACACCTGAGGTGTTAGAAACCTAAAAAGTGGTCTGCTAATAGTGTTGTAAAAATGCAGACATTACTCTACCTATGTAGAAACATATGGAGCTGTAGAAATAAGTTAAATAAAAGGCACAGTACTGTCTGCCCAGCTGTATCATATGGCAAGGTCACAAGGAAACTACAATCAATGCAACATGTTTCAGGAGCAGTGAAAATGCATTTATCAAAGCGAGATTAATTTGATTATCAAACCAGACTGAACTCTTCAACATGTGACTAATTTTAAGGACGTAATTACTTCTTTGTAACATTAAGCATAGGCTTGAATGCTTTGTTGAATCAAAGCATCAGACAGGCTGTTGGGAAACGTTGGGAAAGAGGCAAACTGGGGACTTGCTCAGAACAGCAGGTCTGTAACACTCTTGAGAAGAGATACCAGTTTGCTTGCTTCTAATCCTTTGTGTTATTAGGAGATCATAAATATTGCTTTTTCCTTCTATTTCCTTCCATCTTTTTTAATCCCAGGATTTCTCCACGAAAACAGAAGAGTACTTTAAGTCCATGTACTGCATTAAAAGTAATTTACTCCTTCAGAATGTTTCCATCATGAACACAGTTCTCTATGATAATATAATTAACTTTAGACAAAATGTTTATTGTAGCAGTATCAGATAGGAAATATTACTTACAAAAAAACCCCTAAAGAACTTAAGCAAAACAACCAGAAAGATCTGCTTTGTTAAAATATTTTAAAGTACAGCTTAATCTAGAAAATTTGTCATAAAAAAGGGTAACATTTTACTCAGCATAGCAGCTCCCCTTGGTTACTCAGCTTAATTTCTCCTTATGTTAGTTATACAAATAAGGATAATTTTAAAATTTAGTATTCCAAAGCCAACATATTCTCAGGAAACTGCATTAACATCAACAAAATATTAACTATATAGCAGTTACAGAGACAGCTTTTCCCTCAGCTACTCCACTGTAATCCTACTGAAGACAATAAAGGTATGTAGACAGAAACAAAGGAAAAACCATTCTTACAGGGTCTTTACTGTGCATAAATCATACCATGATTTCACAAAGAAAATAAAACAACCAAAAAAACCAACTTCACTACCATATGCCAGATTTATTCTGAAGGCTAACAAGCTTATTTTCGATTCAAATTGAACTTTAATCCAAAAGGTATGGAAATAACTGCATATAATATTTAAGCTGAAACTTTTCTAAATAATTATATAGCAACAAACTTTTTCAGACAATTATTCACTGAATAATGCACAAAGGATATGAATTTCAAAAGTAAAAAATGTCACTGTAGATATGAAATTCTGATTGAGAAATTTGCATTTTGTTTGTTCTAGAACATGTGGCCATCTTTATTTCAGAAAAGAATACTTCTACTTTCCATTTAGAGACAGCAATTTCTTTAATTTGAGTATTTGGAAGAGTAATGCAAATATTAATAACATGCACCTTCCAAAGAAATGCCCCAACGTCCCCTTGATCTCAGTGAAAACTTGAGAAATTTGGCAGTTTGCCTAAGAACTTCAGCACATTCAGCAGATCAAGCCTTAGGCATCATGAGACTCTAGAGCTCATGACGGGAATGATGTTCAGCTGGGAATGAAACAGTTCTCCGATCCTACAAATGCTTTGACACTTCAGAGTATTTCCACATTCTAAATTGGGATAAAACGAGGACAATATGAAGTTTTGGCTTGTAGGAAATGACTTAAAGAAAGACACATCCCAGACACTACACTGATGATTAAGTCACTGGCTTTTGGCCAAGTCAAGACAAATGGAGATCTGAACGCAAAGCACGATATTTTGTGAATTCCCTGTTGTTTCCTCACTCTTTTATATTTATTTGCTCTTCTTTCATTTTGACCAGAAATTAATCCTGAACCCAAACATTTTCCACCACACTTCTGCTGATGCACCTTCAAAAACAATTTTAGGTCTGCACAGACATTTCTAAACAAAACCGAAATAAAAATGAGGCAGGAAATTCCCCCCCTCAATGCAGTGAAGTACACACGAAGATCATTCTACCTATCACTGAAATATGAACAATTTTATAGTACAGGATCTGAAAATTCTCAGCCTTATTTCTGACCATAGGCTGATTTGGTATTGATGTTGATAAGAAAAGCTGTCCATAGTATGTGAAAATCTCTAAAACTGAATCTTAGTTGGTCTTTTCCAAAATATATATTCTGCTTAATTTTGGAAATGGAAGAATCATGCATCCTGGGGTGTATTAGAAGGGTTGTGGTTAGTAGGTTGAGAGAGGTTGACTCCCCTGCTACTCTGGCCTGGTGAGACCACATCTGCAATATTGTGTTCAGTTCTGGGCCCCTCAGTTCAAGAAGGACAGGGAATTGCTTGAAAGAGTCCAGCGCAGAGCCACAAAGATGATGGAGGGAGTGGAGCATCTCCCTTATGAGGAGCGACTGAGGGAGCTGGGTCTCTTTAGCTTGGAGAAGAGGAGACTGAGGGGTGACCTCATTCATGTTTATAAATTTGTAAAGGGTGAGTGTCAGGAGGAAGGAGCCAGGCTCTTCTCAGTGATGCCACATGATAGAACAAGGGGCAATGGGAGCAAGCAAGCTGGAGCATAGGAGGTTCCACCTGAACATAAGGAAAAACTTTTTCACTGTGAGAGTGACAGAGCACTGGCACAGGCTGCCCAGAGAGGTTGTGGAGTCTCCTTCTCTGGAGACACTCAAAACCCGCCTGGACACGTTCCTGTGTGACCTAGTCTAGGTGATCCTGCTCTGGCAGGGGGGTTGGACTGGATGATCTTTCAAGGTCCCTTCCAACTCCTAACATTCTGTGATTCTGTGAAATTTGAAAATTGCAAAATATCCACTATACTGATGAACAATGAAGCAAAACACACATGCATTCATATAAAAGGCAAGTGAGAAGATATATATATATAATAACTTCCATTCAGCAATCACAAAACCTAGACAAGTTTAGTTCTATGTTCTGTATAACAATAACAGCAAAGATGAACATTTGCCTATAAATTTATAAAACCTGACTGAAAACCAGACTTAGAAAAGATAAGGTATAAGTTTTTTTCTGGTCCTTCACTGGAAGGTACTTATTTCTTGTAATGATTAAGAAAAAAAAACTAATTTACTATACTTTTACTTCTCTTCCATAATAACAGGCCATAGAGTAAGTAAAGGGTATTGTTTCCCAAACTAACCGTAAGAAAATCTAGAGTTTCATGAGAGGAACAATTTTTTAGTATTGGCATGTTTAAAAATATTCTTAGTATAACATAATAAACACAAAATATACATACTATTTTAATTAAATTACCTGGCTTGTGGCAAACCATAGCTGGTTCCTACTCCAACACGTGGTAAGCTGTACACAACTTTTTTCACTGTTGCTTGGTCAGGAAAATTAAACATAACAGAAGCTAAACGAAGAAGAGAAAATATGGACTAGTAAACCATCTGCAGAAGTTTGTTTCTCCATTTGCATATATTTTTAAAATGCTCTTTGGTTTTTACTTAGGAAGAGAAGTCACATCCACTTTTCTCCTCCTGTGGATCCAAGTTGCAACAGAAACTCCTGGCCTATTTCAGACCTATGTATCATTAGCTGGTTAACATTTTGACATTAACTCTCCCATTTTGCAGAAGACCTGAGTGACATATACTTCAGAAGAACCATAGCTTACCATTAACCCATATAACCTCTTACCAGGCTGGGAAGCTGTTCAGTAGTTGGCATGGCATTCAGTCTTCTAACTGGTGCATTAAAACACACTGGACCAAAAGTTGTTTAATTCCTTCTCCAGTTGAAATCAAAACTTGCATCAGAGCTCCTCAGGGCAAAAGACTACTGACACACATCACTAACCACTCTACTCTGATGCAGAGAATTTTTCATACAGAAAACTGAGTAGATCCATTTATTGATCTGGTCCTTACTTTAACTCAGTTTATAATTACAGAAGGAAATACCCTTTTAGATACTTCATGGAAGTATTTACAGAAAATAGAGAAGTGTGTAAGATCATAGAAGAAATTTCCTAATTCCTATTAAACATTTGAAGAATTTATGAATTGAAATGATCTGTTATTATAAATAAATCTCACTGCTGCACAGAAAGCAGTGTCATCGATTTATGTGATTGATTTTAATATGAAATGCAATGAATACATGCAAGAGTAAGCATTATCGAAAACAGACACAAGCATCTCATCAAAGGAAATATAGAGTTTAAATTCTAGGATTAATAAATAACATGTTGAATATCCACTAGCATGTTTTTACACAACAAAATAAACAGACATACTTCTGTTTGCCATAAACACTTCCAAAGCTGTGTTCTGGAGCAGATAACGTCTTGAAAAAACAGCCCGAATCTCGCTGAACATCCATTTTCCATGAAGGCCTTCTGTATAGGCAAGGACCTTTAAAGAAATTCAAGTTGACAGTTATTAGCAGGAGTTTTTCTTTAAAATGCTGCATAAAAACTTAGTAAATTTTACCCACCAATGAAGTACAGTTACGTTAATCTCTTTAACACTTAAAAAACGTGTTTAAAAAATAACTTTAGATGTTTTTTAAAAAGGCAATGACGTATAGCTGTTAGAAGAATATCAGTAAGTGGAATAACCTGGTATTTGTAAGGTCTGTTTCTCATGAGTCACATCAACTTATTTTCCTCAAAAAAAAACAACCCCAAACTCTACAAGCAAGCTCAGGGTAAGGGACACACTTGCAATAATGCTTAGCTGTGTTTTCTTCCAATAGCGTGCAGTTATGTGTTGGATTTCCTTCTGAGGCAAAGTACAACCAAAATAACATAACTTGCTAGTCACATCCATTTCAGGGTCATAAATTAGAACTCCCTTTATTCCACTCAAAAATACAGAAATTAGCTAGAACAATATGTCAACACAATTTTTTTTTCTGAAGAGAAATACATTTAATATTCCAATCCATGAATAACATTTAACAATTTGCATATTTGCACTTTCCTTCTTCACTGTTCTGGATGTCCAGGAAAACAGACATAAAGACACAATTTATTTAGGTATCAGGTTAATTAACTATTCTCATCATCATTCCAGCAGTATCATGTGGTGCAGAACAACACTTTGTCAATCCTCTTCCATCAGCCAGAAGGCTGCCTTCAGCCCTCCACTGCTGCTCAGGTAGGCTCTGCCCATAGCTGAGACTCTGAAACTTCATTCTATGAAGAGTCAGTGGTTTGGGATGAGGACCATCCCCTCACTACACCCAACCGCATTTCCCAGGCTGTGTAGACTGCGCCTTCTCCTAGGCTGCAGTTACCAAAAGAGCTGCATCCTTCGTGAAAGAAAGAAATGCAAGGAACACACTAAAGGGAAATGCAAAAAGATTTCAGGCTGGAGAGACTGAATTTCTCTGGTCTTCATTAGGTGCATCAAAACCATTGGTGCACCAGCTTGCAGTGCTTTACTCACTCAGTTGAGGTCTTTACTTTCTGTAATCTTGACCTCCGCTGACTTCTGAATAGGGAAATGTTAGGGAGACCGTATGTTGCTGCTGTCAATGATCCTTCATGCTTGAGGTAATGGAAATTGCATTCCTTCAGTTTTTCACTGATGTAGCTTCATGTTAGCAACATGTCTTCATACACAAAAAAGCTAATTTAAGTTTGTACACTCGTTTTTAAAAAAGTTCCATGTTTTTTTGTTCTCCATAACTTTTTTCTCATAACAATGATGAGTCTATTCCAGAGATGACAGTAACAACACTAACAAAACAACTGTACTTTAGCACCCTGAAGAGCATCCAAATGTTAGTTCTATCCTTGATGGGAACTGGACAGAGGAACACAGTGAACCCCTGTACTGTCTACATGGGAAGAAGCTACAGACAAGACTTGCAGCAACACTGTGGCTGATGGTACCGATTCATTAATCTCAGTTCTCCACACTAACTAAACACAGCCTCAAAGAAGGGTAAGGGGCTTGATTTCTTTGGAGGTCTGCCAGACACACGCAAGAGACTATATGCTCCCTCCATTCAGTCACAGACCAGCTGTGGAATTACTGCCTCATATGTTAAATGCTCACAATGGTAAATTAACCTTTGTGTTAAAAACCTGCACCTCATTTTTACTTTGAACTCTGTTGACTTCAGCTTCTACCCACTAGGTCTCGTGACACCTTTGTCTGCGAGATTAGAGAGCCTTCTAGTATCAAATAACGTTTCCTTGTGTCGGTAATTACAGACTGTGATCCAGTTACTGCTTAGCTTTCTCTTTGATAAGCTAAATAAACCAAATTTTCCTTCAGTCTTTTATTGAGATCAGATGCTAGGATACAGCTGGTATTGTGTATGTGAAATTCAGATGGCTAAGAAGAATGACTGTGAAGATTCCAGCACCTCCTTCTTTAAAAGTATTTTGCTCCTATCTGATACATAGTTTTCGTAAGTGGAGAGAGAGAGAAAAAAGTTAGTCACAAAGTCCAAGTCAGGTACACCAGGCAGCTGTATGCCTGGAAGCATGAAACCAAACACTGGGTGAGGTGGCAAGCACTGGGTGAGGTGGCAACCATCACCAGATCCATATCTAGTGTTATCTGGATGCCTGGAGGAG
>NW_010203729.1:27936-58349 GCF_000695765.1 Mesitornis unicolor | reverse complement strand
TAACTTCCAACCTTGTGCGAAGCATCTATTTTTTTCCTCTATTCCCTCTTTTTTAATCCTCCCTTGGGAGGGTAGGGGACAATAGAGAGAAAATCCTGCTCCCTGAGCCTTAAGAAGCTAGTGTTAATGGTCTATGACATTCTTTGTCTTGCTTATTTTCTCTTTGTCACCATGAACTCTTCATCTTGTCTTGGAGTTAAATTATGCAAAAACATTGTGTTTATAGAAAACTCTAATGTTTTGATGTTTTTATACTAGAATCTGAGTATTCAAAGATATTTTCTAACATGCCAGTTTAACTATGTCATTGAAAAATCCCAGAGTGACTGTCCAATGAAAGTTCACCTAGAAAATTGTCTTGCTTAAAGGCTGCTTTTAAGGAGTTTTTACTAAACTTTATTGTTTGGTTCAAAATTTACCTTTATTGTCCTCTTCCTAACAGATATTGCCATCTTCAAAGGTTAGAATTAGCATAAGTATGTGCAATGCAAAACAAAACAAAATAAAACAAAACAAAAAAATACCCAACAAGATAGAGTACTTCTTATTGACAAAGAAATTATTGTGTCAAAACTTGTATGTAAAAATGCAGAACTCTTAAGATGTAGGAAATCTCATACGCCTGTACAGCTGACTTTCAAGCTGCTGTTTAGCTTTAGAACACATTTTCAGTAGTTATCTATTTTTCAAGTTAAATTAAATTCAGTTAAGATTAGTCAGGACACCTAAAATATGGACAGAAAACCTGGTTTTATAAGGTTTTATAATTATGTTTTTTTAATTATGTAGGTATTTTATCTCACCAAAAGCCTTTTTATGGTAGACTGATCTGAACCATCTATGAATACATGCTTTAAAGAAAGAGACCTCCAGTATAATGCAGTCATCTTTTTCATTTGTGACGGTTAAGGCACAAATGAGTGGAATGTAATAAGAGTTGTTAAATGTTTGAAGCAAAAATCTACACAGTAATATTGCTGCAAAATTTAAATTGGCTGTAAGTTTCGCTTAGGGGCAGGGAGTTTAAGGAACATCTGGAGATTCTGAAATAACCTGCATTCATTTACGTTATTTAAGTTGTAAAATCATATTCAATCTTGACCCACTCAGGAAATCTAACATAAACGTCCTGCTGATTTTGACAGTCATACAGCAAAAACACCCTCTAATGAGCATTTAATAGTCACCAAAAGTTCTGCATTAAGTACAAAGCCCTTTTGATTACTTATTCCACTAATTTAAAGTAAATGCTTTTACAGATGGCATCTGTTAGGACGCAGAGCGTGTGCTGCATTTATATTTAGTCATTGAAAATAAATTCCAGCTTTGGTATAAGGATCGTACAAAAAAGATCAAACATGAAACACTGAGTAAACATTTACTAGTGATATTTTTAAAGCTCTTCATAAAAGCTTATCCAATACCAGAATACAATACTCAAAGTATATAAAGTAATTTAGAAATACTTTGGCAAATTAGCACCTAAAGAAAAATGACTGAGATCAAGTAATTGAGCTCTTCCATTTTGCTTATCATCTCTCCTGGGGTACAAAAATATTATATTTCACTATCTCTTCAAACTGTATTACTTTATGAATAAAAGAGAAAAAATAATCCACACTTCTAGTTACTAGAGGTTAATGCGAGAACGATAATGGCTCAGATTTAAATTAGAAAAAAAGTGAAACAGTTCTCTACTTTTTTGAAGAAGGATGTGAGGAAACGCACATTTATTTTTGTGCCAACACCAAGAATTTCTTTAGCAAAAGTCATGCTAAAACATGCATTCGAAAATGTGTAAATTAAGAGTGATTTTTGTTAGTCTATAAAAACATCCCCAGTGACCAAAAATTTAATTGTTTGATGTTTGTAAAGAAACATCTACATATTTTAGAATATCGAGATATTGAGGGCATACTGAGAAATAAAAACCCTAAAAGCACCTAAAGTTGCTTTTAATAAAAACATTGAAAAGGTGTGTTTGTTTGTTTGTTTGTGTATGTGCAATGCATAAATGAAGTTGATCAATTTTCATACCAATAAACAGTCAGGAAACAGTCAAGATGACCACCTGAAGCCAGACAACAATACCCAGTTTCAATAATTTGGATTAGAGCCGTGTCTCCTTTCCCTGCTTTCAATAAAGCAACCTTTCCCAGAATGCCAAAAAAGAAGAAGAAATTGTACTGTTATATTCAGATAGAGATTGCTACTCCAGTCTTCATCTGTATTTTTTATCTTATTGTAAGTAGGATTATTTTTTTGTAGAATAACCCATATTAACTAGTGCAATTCCAGAAATGTTTGTTCTAGGACACTGTTATATAGTCATTGCGACTACTGAGCCAGCCAGACCAAGTTAATCCAAGATGAATTTGCTTGCACTTTTAAGACGTGTTCTTTCCCATGAAATTTATTTACTGTGGTATGTGGGAGACAATATTACTAACTGAGGGAAGCACAAGGGAGGAAGAAGATATTCTCCTTTCTTTCTCATAAAAGTAAATAATAGCAGTGAAGAAGCTGATGAGCACATGAAAGAGCATCCTTATAAAGAAAATTTAGCAGGCAATAGCCACCTATATTTCATTCAATTTCTAACCAGTATGCCCATAATGATCCTGAAAAAGCTACATCTTCTGGGAGCAAAAGGGTAACTCACTGACCTTCCTAAGTCTATGCTTGGTTTTTATCAGTTTCATTTTGCTCGAACTATTTCAGTAGTAAGAGAGTAATCAACTTTTCATCCCCATAGACAACAGTCTGTATTTATTTTTCCATCTCTGTGGAACAATTACTTTCATGGAACAACTACATACTACAGGAACCCCATACTCATGAGCTGGTTTTATTCCAGTTACCTTTCTATAAGGTGACAGTTTCAACACAAGGTATTAGTAATAGAATACCTGGATATACAGCAATGTAGACTAAGGTTGTACAGACAGATGCTTCGGTGTTTTTCTGTCCTAATTGAAGACTGCCCAAAATATATACAAGAAACTATCAATTAGAACTTTACACCAAATTTGCATTGCCTTGGTATTAGGTGTCCACATCCTGATCCATAAATGTCTTTATGTTTAAACATGATTGCATTTAATTTTGTCCCTCATTATTTTTGTCAAAAAATGGAATTCAGTAAGTAGAATTAAAATAGTTTAAAGCTAGTGTTGCAGAAGAATCAAGTCAATTATAAGAACCACTCATATAGGTTATTAAGAGCAAGTAGAAAGCCTATGTGGAATAGCAACCAACACTGACTAGAAAATAAACTTATCATAGATTACTTACATATTGTAATTACAATACTTACGTATTGTACCAAGCACATTGGACGTAACTGAGAATAGGGTCAAACCATCGCAGAGGAGAGGACAAATAGATCCCAGAAGGAGACTCAACCATCCTGGAAGTGGGAGGACAAACTGAACTGGCCCCATAACTGGGCCCAGAAGGAGACCAATAGAATTCAGCCTGGAGAAGAGAAGGCTCTGGGGAGACCTTATAACAGCCTTCCAGTACCTGAAGACTTTTTACAGGGGCTTGCAGTGATAGAACAAAGGGTAATGGTTTTAAACTGGAAGAGGGTAGATTTAGACTAGGTATTAGGAAGAAATTCTTCACTGTAAAGAAGGTGAGACACTGGAATAGGTTGCCCAGGGAAGTTGTGGATGCCTCCTCCCTGAAAGAGTTCAAGGCCAGGTTGGACAGGGCTTTGAGCAACCTGGTCTGATGGGAGGTGTCCCTGCCCATGGCAAGGCAGTTGGACTGCATGATCTTTCAGGTCCCTTCCAACACAAACCATTCCATCATTCTATGATTCCATGTAGAACAGACAGTCTCACTTTGAAGATGATCCACACCATGGAGTTTGGAGTAAGCCAGGTGTGCCCGGTGAGGATCCAAGGTCTTGTGGAAATTTCATGCAGACCTATTTAGGAAAAAGAAAATGTATGCGGCGCAGAACTTCCTCAGAGAGAACCCCCATTTTGGATAGAAATTAAATGATTTTATAGAAGTGTAAGAAGACATAGGACAACATCAAGCAGTAAAAGCATGCTTTTAATTTCTATTTTTCACCTGTAACAGCCAGTAGAAGATGATATTTTCTGTTTTCTCAGACCATTTTTTTTCTAGACTGTTTTACTGTTCTTGCAATTTGAACAGCCAACAACAGTTTGCCGATTATTACTTTCTCAGGATATTTTTCCCTTTTCTGGACTATTTTTCACCTTGATTTTGTGCTTATTGATGGTATTTCAGGATGGGTCCACTTTCTAGGTACACACATGTACTTCAAAGACACCAGATGCACTTCTCAAGGATGTTTCTAGTTCACAGGCCTTGCTCCTAGGCTAACAATTCCCAAGTTATCAGGCATTTTCTCTGACAGTATTTCAGCAGATATTTCTTTATACTCAGTAATTTTGCCTTCTAACAAGGTAGCCTTTCTGGCTGCCTATATCACTTGGATAACAAAATATTCTCTGAATAATAGCATCATTTTCAGAACAAGTAATAGGATTATTAAATAGATAAATATCTGTATGTTTGATATTTATCAACCTACAGTGAATTCGGTTTCCTACAGGATTCTTTGTGTTGGTAGTTCACATATTCTATCTTGTATATGTCAGAAGAAGGCACGGATTTAAAGTACCTTAAGCACTGGACAATTAAGGGAAATAATTAGTGATTTACAAAATGGAATAAAGATGTGATTTAAAAACAAAAACAAAAGCCAAAAACACACAAAACCAAAAAGCAACGACAAAAACTACAAAGGAACAACACAAGGCTTTAGAAACACAATAAGAAAAATGTTCTATACTCTTTACTTTCAACACATGGAAAAGCTTCTGTACAAGATGCAGAGTGCTTTCTTCCCATTCAAGCAATCTAGGGGAACCACTACTCACTTTGGTGTTTTGTTTTTGCTTTGGATCTTCTCATTATGCACTTACTATGCAACATCCACTGCATGGAGAGTCTATTGAATAATTAATTTCTAGTTTTTACACTAAAAATACTATTTTTGCTTTCATAGAAACCAGCTTTCCAATTGGCTAAGCCTCTTTTGAAAATGGGACTTGAACTTCCTAAAGTTAAAGATTATTATTAGAATGCATCTACTGTCTATAATTAAGTTTCCATTGAATATTCTATCATAGTTACACTAGCTAACAGCTACACTAGACTTGTTAGTCTAAGATGTCAATCTCATGAAATTCAGATTTCCCAAAGCAGAAACCTCTTGGAATTTCATTTAATAAAATGAATGTTATATCTTTCTAGTAGCCTGTACATGATCATAGAATCATTTAGATTGAAAAATACTCTTGGGATCACTGAGTCCAACTGTAAACCTAACACTGACAAGTCTACCACTGAACCATGTCCCTAAGTGCTATGTCTATACATCTTTTAAACACCTCCAGAAATGGTGACTGAAACACTTCCCTGGGAAGCCTATTCCAATACTTGACAACCCTTTCAGTGAAGATAGTATCTTAAGAATCAGTAAGGATTATTTTTATTAACCCCAAACTATTTAAATGGGAACAAAGTACTACATGACAACAAAGATTGATATGAACTTTAAGAAAAAAGCCTGTCATATTACAGTATGCATACATGTATGACTCTAACTGAAAAGGAATACAGAAATGAAACAATAAATAAATAAATTCTCTCAGCAAAATATTTAAGTACCCTTACTTCTTAGTGGTAGAGCAATTCAGTGTGACACTTGCAAATAGATGTCACATTCTTACTTCTTTCAGTATATTATCAATCCTTTTAGACTTGTTTGAGAAATCACATGTCCTGTTACAATCAGAAAGAGCTAGAGACACTCAGCAGCTTATGAAAAATGTGGTGCAAAATTTTATATTGAGTATAAACTTTAATGATGACTCCTCTTAAATTTAGAAAGAAAAAAATAGTTAATTTAGAAAATACATATACAGAAGTGGAAAAAAATTTGGAGGAATACACACTGTGGGGAAGAAAAAATATTTCCAGTGAAGAAAGGGTTCTTCAAATAAATTTGAAACACGCTGGAAATTTGGCTGTGTAGGAATACATAAGGAAAAGGAACCACAGGAGGGCATTTGTAATCAGGAAGTAATTTTAGTTTTAATGAGGGGAAGCAGTAGACTAGACAGGTCTTTAAGTCACCACCTGGAGGACGTTAAAGGAAGAGGAAAGCTCAGAAAAGACATATCAGTTTAATTTCAAAATGGAATTTATTTTGGAGAAAACAGTGAGGCTGCATATTAATCTGAGGGGCAATAAAGCATGAGGCACTTACTGTGAAATCCAGGAAACTACCTGTGCAAGAGGTGGTATGATTGAAGAAAGACTATGATCAGAACAGGCTACTGAAGTCAAGTAAGGAGGACAGAGCACTACTGTTCATGATATCCATCTCTGACCTAATTAACCTTTTTTTATTAAATCATTTTTAGTAGTAGTAGCACTTTTAGGCAAATACTTATAGTGAGAAGAGAAAGTCATCATGGAAGAAAGGGAAGGTGGCAATGGCATAGAAGGTTCTTGTATGAGAGCTGTCTAAAAGCAGAAATAGTGAAAATGTGAGAGCAAGAACAATGACTACAGAAGAAAAGATCTTAAAATGTTCTAAAAAAGGAATAACAAAACTACAAGAAATAAAACAGAAGAAAGGGTGATAAGTAGTCTTAATACTTATAAGTTTTATTCTTGCCTCTTTCATTTTTAGCTGTATTTCCCAAGAACTCTAGCATGAAGCTTATTATTTTTGTAAACAGAACATTGGTACGTATTGAGAGCATTCCTTGCTCAATCAGGGTCCTAACCCTTTCTTCTGGAATGAATTTCATCCCATAATATTAACTGCTCTTTGAATGAATTCTTTGTTTTCTATTATACTGTGCATAATTTTTTAAGCTTTTCCATGCCATGCAATTTGGAATTAAAATAACAAAAAAAAAATAAATCACAAATTATGCCCTGAGGAGTAGTTCACTTGACTCATTCCTGAATAAATTAATATTTTAATGTAGCCAATTTTATTGTTTTAGAAATCTGTTTCAAGTGTTTAATATTTCTAAAGGGATTTTTTTAAAAAAATTTTTACATCTATGAACTCAAGGCTACCTGTATGCTTTTTTCTACCAATAATTTCATTGAAATTAATAGATATACAAGGGGTGAAAAAGCTTTCAGCAGAGTTGCTACTTGAATAAGTTCCTACATCCAGAAATAAAAATATACATGTGCATACTCTAATTATTATTTTTAAATACACTGATTTTTGTTTGTAGCACTATGTTTGTTAGTTTAAACCCTAACCTCACAGCACTGCTCAATAAATTGTTCAAATAGATGTACTCTTTTCAAAATTTTGTAAGGAATTTTACTAGAGAAACAAATATTTTATACAACAATTTTAGTTGATATTAATAAATTCTTATGTTCTCATTATTCTGTATTCCAAAAGTATTCTCGGTTTACCTGAAGAATCTTAGTAGTATGTCGTATTTCTTTATAGACATATTTACATTCAGGAGATAATCCAGATTATTTTCTGAATTGTTGCACAGCTAACAAAAATTCTTCTTTAAAATTTTCATTTAGGCTGAAACAGCTGGGTTATATGTTTCTGGATGTATTATCCTTCTCTCCCTACAAGGAATAATGAGCAAGAAAGTCAAATAAACATATACTTTTGGCAGAGGACAAATAAAAAGTAAACAATCAGTGTTGTTTCTAAATACAAAAACTAATGAAAAAGATTCTAATAAGAAAAGTGACTTATAATTATAAATACAACAACCCACTGCCTAGAACAAGTTTTTTGTTTTCCTTTCTGCTCTTTGCTTCCTGATCTGGTTTATAAATTTCTATTACTGTTACCCAAATGCCATTAAGTAGCTCTCACAGAATCACAGAATCACAGAATGTTAGGAGTTGGAAGGGACCTTGAAAGATCATCCAGTCCAACCCCCCTGACAGAGCAGGATCACCTAGACTAGGTCACACAGGAGAATAACTCTGATATATATTATTTGCAAAAGAACGTTCTTGTTTTATCTACTTTAATTCTAAAATGAGGACTAAGATAAGTTGATGTCACACATATGCTTTGAGAGTATGGCTCTTAAAAAATGTCAACTTGCTTTAAAGATCTTGAACTGATCAATAAAGTTCACACTGGAACCTCATGATCAATAACCTTTTTTAAGACACTAGCAGATGATCAGAAATTAGTACTTAGTTTCAATATCTAAAGGAAATACACTTGCAAAGCAACTTGCATTTTCATTCAAGTCATTACAGGGTTGTAAAATTGGAAGCACTCAATTTTTGACAAGTACTTTTGTCTATCTACCAGCTAAAAGAACTACAATACATTTGGACCACACTATAAAACAATCAGCCCAAAAGATGAGAACAGCACTGTATATCAATTAAGATACGACTATGCTGAAACCTGGCTATACGTCTATTGATCTGATGGCATTTTGATCATAGTAGTTCAGAAGCGAGATGATGATTCTGAACAGATACAGTATAATTTCCAGTGATATTGTTTGCATAAACATAATGACCCCACTAATGATTTATGTTAAGTGACCAACAATCAGCTGGAGACTAAATGATAATATAGCCCTAAATACATCATTTATTTCTTTCAGCAGCTTCTTCTTCCGAGCAAGTCTAAATGAAAGTCTAAAGCGCTCTATACAGTTAAACATACTTTAGTAAACTTTTGGAAAGTGTTTTCTGTCCTTCCATTTGTCTGATATGGTATGTGAAACAGCAGAATATCTATGGAATGCACCCAAAGTAAAAGCATTCTCACTAAAAGACAACTGAATATCGATAACACTGGAGACTTCCTGAGGAATTGTACTGCTTTTCCTGGATCATCAGTATTAACATCAGTTTCAAGGATTCTTATCAGGGGTGACTCATGGAAGCTTTTGTGATTTTGCTTCTGTGCAGAGGCTACTTGTGATATTCTTTCCAACACATGTTAATTCACAGGTTTTTTTTGTGGTTAATTCTCAGAGATGCTATAATCTACTTTTTGCCGAACACTTTATATGTCTACTTTTCTCTACTATCTTGCCATGTTAAGTGGCTACCAAAACTATTAGTCTGCACTGAAAAAAGAACAGCATTCATTTAAGTTACTTCTTCTGTAGATATACAAATAATGAAGGAAAGAAGGTCACTAACAATTGTGATATGTGAAAAGGTGTCAGAGAGAAACTAACTAAATTTAGACCATGTCTACCCTGCAAAAAGAACGAACCCAAGCCACAGTGTATAGTCTGACATCTATGCAATCCAGATTAAAACCTTCATGTTATTTATTCTAGTTGTCAAGAATGGTGAAGCAGCAAGTTCATTGGGATTTATAGATGACTGACCCATCTAAAGAACAAATAGCTTTAGTTTTGAATATTTTTTTTAAATAAGACATAAAAGCATGAATATTTTGATTAAATAGCCTCTTTGCCTAAGAATTTGCCATTCCTAAGGTGGGCACACTACTTTTTGCAGGACATAATCTACTGTGAATAGCAGTTTTCTCAAGCTTTCCTCACCTTCTCTCCCCAGGCATTCATGCTTGTAGGGATAAAATACTGTTTTTACTAGTATCTGAGAGGTGTAACCTATTACCTGCACAGACTAGAATCCTTTATTGGGAAAGAGAGGTGACAAATGTGAGAAAATTTTCCAATTTTCTTTCCTTAATATACATTTCTGTGTAGAAAGAGAAGAATTCTAGAGACTTGGTCTGCTCCACTTTTGAGATCTTGAAGCGCTCAAGAGCCACATGAAGTAAAGATCCCTCCAAAAAGACATGTGAAAAGAGTATCTGATTTTAACTGAAATTATTTTACATAGGGCACATAGCATTTTACAGTGCTCTGTGAATCTTGGTCTGCAACTTGTCTCAAACCTGGAAACTCAACAAGAAAATGGCTTTTTGTTTGTTTGTTGGTTGGTTTGTTTGGTTTGGTTTGGTTTGGTTTGGTTTGGTCTGGTCTGGTTTGGTTTGGGTTTGGTTTGGGTTTTTTTGTTGGTGGTGGTTGCTTTTTTTTGTTTGTATTGAAACTAGGCTTCTCAGCTATTCTCATTCCCTAACTGATGTATTTTCTGCAGATGCCTTGTGAGATGTTCTGACAGACTAAGGACTTCAGGCCATTCCATCACCCTCATCTTGCTTTCTCTTGTGTTTCTATCAATGAAAGCAATGAAGCATTTCAAGAACAGAAGTTAATAATGTTTACTAAAATATGCAGTATGGGAAAGATTAGAGATACAGTAAAAGTTTGGATAGCACCAGATGAAAGAGTTAATTAGGTAAAAATTATATAGCCTATTTTTAACTGCAATCAGCCTTGTAAACATTTTTCTGTTTAAATGAAACTTTCAGACAAGTTCTTTTTTTCATTGACACAAAACTAACATTAAGCAAATTCAGTGGAATAATATTACTAGAATGAAATGGACTATTGGAGCTTTGGGCGCTTCTGAAACATATTCCACTGAGAAATAAAAAGTCAGCTATGGTGATGTGAGCCACCAAAAAGGTGGCCTGGTTAGAAGGAGAAAAGAGAACAGAACTTCTCACTGAACAGAAGAAATTGCTGATAAACTGTGACAGAGAAAAGCCTGCCAGCCTGTAACTGTGACCCTAGGAACTAGGCCTGTGAACCAGAAACACCCTTGAAAATTGCAGCTGGTCTCTTTGAAGTGCAACACGGGTACCTAGAATCCAGAAACAACCTGAAATAACACTTATAAACACAAAAACAAAGGACTGTAGTGGGAACTTATAATTTGAGAAGCTGGAAAGCAGTCAAGAAAATAAAATTGCTCTGATGAAAACATCATCATTTCTCATCTGTCATAAGTGAAGAGCAGAAATGAACGTCTATTGGCTGCTCAAAGTAGGATGTCCTACACCCGCTTATGTCTCTGTTATTAAAAAGACCTTTTTTTTAACAATGGAGATTCTTTCTCTGAGAACTCCCTGGTTGGGACACATGGCTGACTCTAGAATCTGTGACATGAATCATTTTTTAAGGGATACTCTGTCTATTATCTTATTGGTCTGGTCTGTCCTCACTTCTGGGGATGGTTGGGCTTCTCTGCTCCAGATTGATTTGTCCCTCACTTTTAGGATTGTTGAGCTCCTTCCGAAATCTAATTCACTCTATTTTTATTTTATATATATAGTCATATAAGTAACCTGTATTAAGTATATCTGCTCTTATATTAGTGATATGTTTGCTTCACTAATGATAAATTGTAATATTATTTAATAGCATGTAACTACTTGGTTGTTGCTGTCATTGGTTGTACTACAATATTAATCAATGCTACTATTGATTGATATTATGCTACTGATTGCTGATAGTAATTTGTAATAGCTTGATATAAAGTCATTCATATTCATTTTTTTTAATCATGGATACACTTGCTAGTGGTGATTTTTGAGACAGTGGTAATCTGTAATAAAGTACTGAAATTTAAAAGATGAAACCACTGTGTCCTTGTGTATCATAGCATCATATGAACTCATGGTTGCAATCTCTATATGCCCATAGTCTGGGTAACCCTTTAGGTTGTTACAGTAAACAAAACCAATTAAATTTAAGCTTAAGAGAGTTAAAACTGCACATAGAAGAAGTGATATGCACATACGCTATTGTGCAAATGAACTGAAACGAACAGAAATGCACACACATAGGACTAAAATGGACTTCTTAGGATATCAAGCTCAGTCCCTACTGTTTCAGGCAGTTATGTTACACAATAAAATTGATAAAATTCTATCTTGAAAATACCTAGTGTATTGGAGGAAGAACAGTTACTTTAACGAAAGGCAATTCTGCACAATGGATAAATACCTTGCACTTTCAATCAAAGTATTCTCACTATTACTTTACAACATTTCTTATCAAGCCAGTATTGTTTCTAAGTTTAATTTGTCCTGGTCCTCTTTTGGTATTTGTACTATTGGTGTGTTTATGCAGAACATAATTTTTCTACTTAACTTTCATTTTCCTAGACCTAATAAGTCATTTTGAGTATGTCTAAAGTAAAAAGTAAGTGGAAGAACATCTTCTCAGTATTGCAGAGAGTCACACAATCGGGCTAAATAGCTTCCAGATTAGAGCTGGGTCACTTCTTGCCAGTTTGGAGTAAATGTAAACTAAACATCTGTGCCCTTCTAGGTAGGTGTACCTTTAGTCTCCCTTATTGTCTCAGGATCCTAGTAGGGCTTCTTTGTCTTTTTCTCCTCTTGTATAACCATTCTGGAACACAATTGACTGACCTGTCCATAAAGTTCCAGGTTAAGTGCAAAAAGCGAGATCGAATAAGCAATTTTTACATATTTATCTGAGGAAAAACAGCAATCCAATCTACCACATCACAACTTAATCCATTAGAAAATGTTTCTAGGTCATGGCATATGTCAGCTCTTTCACAAGTTCTTTAACAGAGTTATAAAATATTACATAAATACACAACAAATATAGATGATCTTTTTACTGTGTTAGATTCATTGGCTTTCTTTTTATTTTTTCCTGAGTTACAAAACATAATGAACTTTGCTGAAGGATGCTAAAGGTAGTTTAGTTATATTCTGATTTCTTGAAAAATGCTACAACCAGCACTGGATGACTTCAGTGCTGATTTTTTTTTTCACTGAATAACAGAAATATAGCATTATCTTTCTTCTGCTAATTCTCCTCTGCCTATAAAAATGACATCATCACTAGAACTGGAAAGAAGAGTGAGCAAGGATATTCAGATATTAATTAGGGGGAATATGAGAAGAAAACAATAATCTCTGCAGGCTTGAAGGACTTCAGAGGGACTGCTAAAATTTCAGCAAGTAAACCACAATTTCCTGTGAAATTGAAAGGGAAATAAGAATGGAATACCATGGAGTATATTTGGAAGAGAGGAAATTGAATTAAAGGAAAAACATTAAGAAAAATAGGATGTCAAAATTAAATGGAAGGAATTCCAAGAGAGAAAACAAAATAGTCTAATCTAGAAAAAGCTGTATTTGGAATTAAAAATTACACTTTCTCTTGGTATTAACAAACTCAGAAGAGCTATTCAAAAATATCTTTAAATTTTATGTAGTGAGACTAATAATAAAAAATGTACTTTAAAGGCCTTTAAGTATAACTATATGCTAAATTTTAGACAATTATGTGTCTCATTTAGTAGTGTTTTTTCTCCCAGTTTTGTTCTCAAAGGAAGAGCATGTGACAGTTACAGTTTATGGTTAGGTTATTTATTCATTAAGGCAATGTATAAGGCAATGTAAACTATATCTTAATGAAGTGGAAAGTGATTTCCATTCTGTAAAAAAAGACCCAGGGTACTTGATAGTTAATTAAATTCTTACTGACATAAGTTCTTTGGTGCAACAGTTGCAATTGTAAGAGGCCTGAAAAAGTGATAATACAATCCTACACTTTGTTTTTTGCCCCAGCCCTCTTGGAGTTCCCACCTCGTCTACTTTTCTCTTGGACTGTTCAAATTCCATTGTCTTTCTTACCATACATTTTACAGCCTATGTCAATGTTATTGATAAGGCCAACCCTCCATTTACTTTGGTGAAAATCTGAGAGGTTATAATTTTGACATGTATACGGAAATATTTAAGCATGGTAGGTTTATTTCATGCTGAGGTCCTTCAATGACAAGAAATTGTCCTAGTGAGACAATGATGCTCTGGAATGCTTTATAGATAAACTAATCACACCAATAAAGGTGATTTCAAGCACAACATAATAAACAATGTCAGTGCCTGTGTGACAACGATTGTTTCTCAGCTTATAAAACCTCTGCACCTAAACAGAATTCCATAAACCATAAATTGTAATTAAACAATAAATTGAAAACTTTCTTACTTTTCTTGAAACAGCTGATAATGGACAATACAAGCTGCTGAAAAATAAATGGACACCTCTGTTCCAAATATATAAAGATTGTTGACTCACAGAAAGACAAGCCTTGGCTAGCTATGTTTTACATGGAAATAACTCAGTAAAGCATGACCATGAAAGACATACACTTGAACTAATCACTTGTGATACTGACAGACTTTGATAGTCAGGGGTTTGAAAATTAAATGAATTATTACCCCCTACTCCAATTCCTTTAGTCCTGAAGATCACCATTTGTTAAGTTGATTATGCTTCATGTATAACAAAAGTAAGTGAAAGAAATTGACAGCTTTTAAATAATTCACTTTAATCTCTTATTTTCCTTCATTTCTAACATTAAAAAATAATTCTTTTTTTTTTTTTACTATCTAGGAAGCCTGATAATAAGTGTGTACAGCATATTCTACATATTATTCTGTATTCCACATGGAATGCTTTTTAAAGTTAATGTTAATCCTTCCAGTAATAAATTTCTTCTAATTACTGTTCACTTCAAGTTTCTTAAATCTATGATCTATATAAACCAGCCGTTTCATGCCAGAATAAGCTTCTTATAGCTATTTCTAGCTATCTGAAAACCGAATGATATATATGCAACCAAATAATATCTTTATTTTGGAAACATTGTGATTTGAATATTTTTGTTGGTGTTTCATTTATTTATTTGTTTGTTTTCCTGATGTTAATGTACTTTCACAGGAACAAGGAAAAACTACACACTCCTCCTTTCCCATTATTTTCAAGACATCAAGATTTAGTAGATGAATTTGCATTCCTTTTAGGAGAGACTATCACATTTGGCTTCAGGCTCACCCAGTAGCTTGGCAGCTCAGCTACATGAGAAGAGAGAAATAGGTCCTATCTGGGTAAATATTACCTCTCAGTAGAGTTCAGTTAATTTCTGGGCAGGGCTGAATCACCCAAACCTATTGAGTTAAACACCTTCAATGGTATTGTAAATCTTGCTTCCCTGAACTCTCACAAGAGAAACATCAAGGTTCTCTGTCCAAGGCATATAAAAACAACGGTGCATTAGAATGCGTTTTGCAAGGCAAAACAAGAAAATATGGAGAACAGTTACACTTTCAGCCAGAATCTGTGAAAAGGTAGTATGTTACATTTATAGCATAATCATCCCTGTAACTGTATTTTTAAGACATAAAGCAGTCTAACAGAGATTTGTTAAAAACTGAAATAAAGAAAAAATTTAATTACCACTCCTAGTCATTGCATTGCACCAGATGTTGACTTAATTGAACAAATACTGTCTGTTATGATTACAGCGAAGTATATTGTAACTATGGTTATAACAGACACTGGCACTGATCACCAGCCAGCATAAATCAATGGAATCCCACTGACACCAGTATATGTAAGTTGATATTCACAAGAAGAGGTTTTGGCCTATAATTTTTAGATTATGAGAAAGGAGAACTGTATGAAAGACATTTTCAACATTACTTTAAAAAAATCACTTACTTTTGTTTTTGTTTCTGGTTTGTTGTTGTTTTTTTTTTTCCAGACTGGAAAAACACACATAGTCATTTCAGTCATCTCAGTACAGACTGTAAACAAATATCTTATTTGTTGAATTAGCATATGTTGTCATATTACCATGTCTGACAATGTAACTTCTAATTTTGCTCTCAGACATTAAGGCAAAGGTTCCATGCTCTCCAACATAAAGCTAAGGTAATCCAAATTATTGATTACATAGTTTTATCAAATAGTTTAGCAGTAATATCTTTATCGCTGCTAAATATGCATAACATTACCCAACCACAGTGAAAGGTTTTATATGTAGTGCTCCTCTGGGGTCTATCAATCTGTCTTTGTTATTAAGCCTGCCACAGACTAAAGGGCTCATTTGGAGTAAATTACAGTTTTAGCATTCTTTTTTAAAATTGTGCAGCAAATAGTGTATCTGTGATAAAACTCAGTGGCTGATCACAAATTTAAAATTGAGATTCTAGATTTCACACCATTATGAGATAAAAAAATAAAATAAAATAGAAGTCCCAATACTAAAAAATATAGTCACCATCAGGATTATGAGGAAAAAGTGCAGAAATTTTAATCTACTAAGACCTCTTTGTATATATGGAGTTCCAAAAATACATCTAATCTGAAGTCTTTTTCAGAGTAAAATTTAGCTACACTACTTACAGATACAGGATCAGTATATATTTAATAAATGCCATTATTAGAAAACAGTGAAATAATCACCTTCATCGCCTTGAAGACCAATCTATGAGAAGAAGAAATGATTGTATGCAAACAGGAAAACTTTAAAACATAGTGTCGACCTCCACTTTCTAAAAAGGAGATTCAATACTGAGTATAGCTGCTTTGAAGGGCCCCTTGAGCTTTGATTATTTTATTGTGAACTCTGTGCCTAGAAACACTTAACCAAGTCAAAAGATTAGCCAGGGGCCTCCCATTCCTACCAAGGTCTGGTACAAATTGTAGTTAGCAGATTAAGTTGAAGAGCCCTTCTGTTGGGTGTTTTCATTGTTTCACTTCTTGGAGTACTCCAGCTACAAGGCACAAAGCTGATTACATACATTGTAAACACTCTGTCTTGTTTTGAAGTTTGTATGTAGGGTAATGAACATTGTAAGCATATGTAAAACTTCACACTAAGTTATTTTAGAGCTGCAGTTCAGTGCTTATTAAAATTCTGTATTTCTGGCCTTTATCAGGCACTGCCATTCAACTATAGTGATTTCACCAGGGGTGAAATATGCCTTATTCAGAACTGGAAATCCTAAATTCCAGAAACACAATGATACAAAGGGGTCAAACTCTCCCTCAAAACTATGCATGTCACTTATTTCCCAGAAACTGAAGGAGTCATAAAAAATCCAGTTAAACAAAGAAACTACAGCTAAAATTTAAATTATCTCCAACTGAGGTGGCAAAAATGGTTAAAGGAACAAGCATGTTGCTCCCAAAATGAATTGTAATTAAAATTCTTTATAATTATCACCATCTTTGAATTTTTTAATATATTTATCTTTTTTAAAATATGCAGATCTCATTTTCCACAGAGCCCCACTCTTCTTCTCTCTCTGTATAAAGCTAAAGGAAAATTAGATGTTGGCAGTTAAAATAGCTACATAAGTGTGGCAACCATCCAAAATTCATACAGACAGATTTGGAGTCATCTTTACATGTGCGAAAACAGTTGAAAAAGATTTTAGCACTCTAGACATTTTATCTGGATAAGATCTTACTCAGTGGAAGGTGATTGACAGCAGCTCTTATGTTTGAAGATTTTAAAGGAGAATGTGCAATGTCTAATAAATGGTGCTTCTTACACAGTTCAACCATTTATTTGTTTGGAAATCCACATGCAGAGCACTCTGGGTCAGATGCTGGGGGAACACTTCGATGTCTTGTGTAGATGAGACTGTCTTTTTGAATAGACACATTATATTTACCAAAGTAATTGGTAATTGTTACACAGAATATAACTTCTGCCATGGAAACATGACCACTGGAGATTTAATGAGTTGAACCAGTGTCAAAAAAAGCACAGTTGTGTTAACTGCTGTAAATTTTGTTAAGTATTTATCAGTGTGTACTTTTGCTCCAAGAGACTAGTTTATGTGAATCACTTAAATATAATCCATTGTAGTTTTGAGTATATTTGAGCTCATTATTAATACTTCCTCACAGCTTACTGAAATCTGCACTGGGAATTTAGATCTAAAGTACAGTTTTAAAAGGATGATGAATCAGATTACAGGTATATTAAAAGGACAATCAATGTAAGATATGCCACTTTGGAATAATAAATTGCTGTCAAAAGTTTTCATACTAGATACTGACCTCACTTACGTGTTATGTCAGTCAAGAATAAGTCTTCTGAAGCAAATGTAATTATTCTGGATTTAAATCCGTATATCTGAAATCACACAATGGTACAGTCCTCTCCATAAATTAACCAGAGTTTGCTCATGCACTCTATGTTCAGATAAACATATAGTAAGGTAAACATATAGAAGCCTGTGCTTGCAAAAAGAATTATAGATTATTACAAAGCAAATAACTTCATTCAAGCTGAAATCCATTCCCTTTGACACAATGAATTCGCAAAAAAAGGGGCACACATACACACATATAAACACATGTACACCTGTAAAAAAATGTGAAGGACATAGGCTCTGTTCAAGGAGCACCACTGAGGCTGCATCAAAAAACAGCCATTTTCTAAACCACAGGTAGGCAAAGAAACAGAGGTGAGATTTGTGCCCACGAGTTACAATGCCCACCATGGTGGCCAAGGCCTTAAAACTCCCTGTAAAACAGAGGCAGGTACTCTAAGTAGAATAGAAAATCTAGCTGTTGAGTGAATTTGATTAACATTTCATACTTGTTGTAAACCTAGTATAACATCCTCTCATAAGAAAAATGAAAAAAAAGCTTTTTTTTTTTTTTTTTTAACTAACTCAAAACATACAGCAAGGTACTTCAAAAGTAATGGAGCTCTTTTTCTGTCTGGACCAAAATTTATCTTCAGTATAACACCAACAAGTCAAGCTTAATTTTATAACTTTTTTGCCTTTCTATTGTTACATAAAAGTATAGATTTGCTTATTGTCCACTCTCCTCTTCTTCTTTTAAAAGTGCCCTTTGTATAAAACATTATGTGTAATAAGTCACTCATGGCAGAAATAGTAAAAATATTGACCACACAACTATTTGTCATTGTGTTTACCATTGTGCTTACCCTTTTCCTGCCCTGCACACTTTCACCTCTGCCTGAAACATCCAAGGAAAGCAGCAAAGCATCACTGTCACCAGAGGGATTTCCACTGCATAACTGGTACACATAAAAATACTGGTTTGTCTTGAGACATAAGACCTGGTGTAAGTCTTATGGATTTCAGTAGTCTTTGGTTTAGGCCTGAAGGAAAGGTGAAAGAACAGGATTACCAAAACAAGTACTTTAAAATGTAGTTTTGCACTAAAAAATGAATATTCCTGGCCTCAGCAAGAGGCCAAATAATCAGGCACACCATTATTTAATATCCATTTTATCCATTCTAATAATGGATATGCACTTACTGATTTGTGTCTCTTGAATTTTTAAGATGTTCATTACTTTCATTTTCTACCACATCGGGTAGCATTTACTGTTGATACAGCTTAGTGTGTGGTGTTCAGCTGTTCCACACATTCACACAACAGCATTTTTGTGGGTCTTCTCACCATTCCAGGGATGATAACCTTTTAGCTAACTAAAATAGACAATGCAGATCTATGGCTCAAGACTGACTTTATATTGCCAGAAGTTTTTGTTATTAAAAATGACATAGAAAAAGTATTTACCTTCTTAATATTTGCAAAAAATTAATCACTATCTTTGCTGATGGGGCTTATAAACCTGTTAAATGATAAAAATACAGCTGTGGAAATGTCTTAATGTGTGGGATGGAAGACACATGCTCTGTCTAATCCCAAAAAACCTCTTTTCTTATACTGACAAGAGAGACTGTCTTCTGAAATTATTCTCCATCCCACTAAAAACTGAAATGCAGTTATAAAATAAAATTCCGACTTGCATGTTGATGGCAAATGGAACTTATTTTCTTCTGGGAGTCTGTCTTTGGTTTGATAAAACTATTTCAAAGAAATAACAGAATACTCCATAAGTTTGTATTATATTTCTTTCCTAATAAACCTGAATTACTTGAAGAACTGACACAATTCATTTGCTTACTTATCTGCATAAGAGAAAAAGAAGTGTTAATGTCTCAAACTGCTAATTATGTAATTATTAATTTTATAATAATTTATGTGTCAAAAATACTTTCAAAATATTTTTATTGTAGAAAGATTATTTTTGAATTTTCTGTAAATGGTTATGTTATATAGTGTAATAACATACGCTATACCAAGTTGCCAAAGTTAAACTGATGGCTCATACTAAATACGACAAATTTCAAATGATACATGTGTTCTTAACTTTTATCCATGTTAAAAAACTGTCCATCCCTCTCAGAACTTGATTTACATCCCTTTCCCACAGTGACAATCTCGTGCATCGCAATTGATCTGCAGATCTGTACACTTCGATGGCTTGCAACTTTTTGTCTCAATTACATCCACGTCTATTTTATATGCAAGTCCTAGATCTGTGACTTCATCATATCCATGTTGTGCCATCAGATACAGAAGCGCTTTGTTCTGCCTCTTTTCATGCTGGAGGAGATTTTCCTAGGGGTTGCTCCTTGTTCTGAAACATGAAAATGTGTGAAGCATAAAACTCCAGCTGTGAATACTTACCTCCCTGCAGTGTTAAAAAGTTCAATATACAAAACACCTGGTTTTAAGCAAAATGTACACTATGATATATGGCAATGAGACAGATTTAATATACCCCATAGGGCCCTCAAGCAGTTTTTAAATTAAAGACACAACACAGTTTAGTGAGTTTTTTGTTGGGTTTTTTGGTTGTTGTTTTTTTTTTTTTAAACGAGCTTCAATTATTTCACAAATAATGAATCGATACCTCTTCCAACTGAAGAGAAAGTCTTAAACAAAAAAGCAATTCATGGTGAATGGAAAGGATGAGGTTTCACTGTTATGTGAACAAAATCTGATATATAAAGTTTACATTATGAATAAAAAAACTGTCTTTGTTACATACAGAAGAAATACAGTGAAACTCTAGAAAATAAACTTATAGTCTTGACATAGAGATACATGTTATGGGGCATGTCTAAAATCCACTTGAGGTTTACTTATTAACAATTCAACATGGTTAACATTTATTTTCATAACAGTTCACAAAGATAAGCAAATGTCAATACATTGCATGTATATTGCTATTAGAAGGAGACAATAAAGTAGAGCTTGTTCTTCCTACATTATGTTCTACTGATATTATTTCACATTTGTATTTGATTGTGCTTACATATAAAGCTATTTCAATGCCCAGGAGTATGCATGTGCTTTGAAATAATTGACAAGAAGTTCACGTAAAAAAAATAAGGGACTTTGGAAATTAAAAAATCATAATTCATTAAACATTGTTATTATGACTTCATACAATAGATACAGATGTCATTATTGTTCCTCTTTTTGCTCAAGTCCAAATATTCACTTCATCTAGCATTATATCTTGCCTATTTAGTAAAACTTTCTTCTGGACAATACCAGTGTTGTCTTTAAAGGGCAACATGTACAATGGGAACACAATCTTCCCCAGAAAGTTCAACAAAGCCAAGAGCAAGGTCCTGCACCTAGGTCAGAGCAATCTCAAGCACAAATAAAGACTGGGAGGAAAATGAATTGAGAGCAGCCCTAAGGACAAGAACCTGGAGGTGACAGTTGATGAGAAGCTCAACATGAGCTGACAATGTGCTCTTGCAGCCCAGAAAGCAAACTGTATCCTGGGCTGCATCAAAACAAGCGTGGCCAGCAGGTCTGGGGAAGTGATTCTCCTCCTCTACTCCACTCTCATGAGACCCCATCTGTACTGTGTCCAGCTCTGGGGCCCACAACATATGAAGGACAATGAACTGTTGGAGCAAGTCCACAGGAGGGCCACAAAGATGATCAGAGGGCTGGAACACTCTCCTAGGAAGACAGGATGAGAAAGTTGGGGTTGTTCAGCCTGTAGAAGAGAAGGCTCCAGGGATGCTTTATAGCAGCCTTCCAGTACCTGAAGAGGACCTACAATAAAGCTGGGGAGGGACTTTATACAAGTGCATGTAGTGATAGAACAAAGCATAATGGTTTTAAACTGGAAGAGGGTAGATTAGGTATTAGGAAAAAATTCTTTACTTTGAGAGTGGTGAGGCACTGGCACAGGTTGCCCAGGGAAGCTGAGGATGCCCCCTTCCTGGATGTGCTCAAAGCCATGTTGGGCAGGGCTTTAAGCAACATGGTGTAGTGGGAGGTGTCCCTGCCCATGGCAGGGGGAATGGACTAGATGATCTTTAAGGTCCCTTCCAACCCAAACCATTCTATGATTCCATGATATGGAAATGTGACCAAAAATGCACTTGTATCTTTAAATCATCTACTTGATATAGGTTTTAAAAGGACAATGTTCCAGCATATATAAGTCATATCTATAAAGTTAAAAAAGGAAATTTTCAATACTTTTTCCAGAAGAATCTGTCGGACTCAAGTGTTTAGTGCACTGAGGATTCCATACACCCATGCAGCTTACTGCTAAGGTAAGAGCTAGAAATTTTTGATATGACAAATGATAAATTTTGGAACCTGTGGATGAGCTTAACAGCTAGCATAGGAGACCAGCTGAGCTTTCCCCAATAGCTGGAATCCGTGTCTACATTGTCCACAGCTAAGCCAAGGGCAGAAACAGATCTCTTAGAAGGCACAGAAAGCTTTCCTCTGTGAGGGAATGCAATCACAACTCAGCAGGATTTTTTTCTGACTCATCACTATGAATTTAATATTCAAATAACTCTTAAAATAGAAGAGTTACTGTCAGGTATCATTTCTGAACTGTAAAGTAATGGCAGCTGGATATGAATACTGTTAAAGAATGCAGACATGAAGCATAAACCAAGCACAGGAATGTCATGCAGAAACCAGTAACAGACTCAAGAATAAAATTTATGGAGACACTTCATTAATATGCTACAGAATTTTATTAAATATATTTATTTAGCCATACTGTCCATTTTCAGTGGTCAACCACTGAAAAATGAGCAGGATTCAGTCATATATATTTGGTGGGTTTTGTACTGTTTCTGCTAACACTCAAGATTTGCTGACTCATAACTGATGAATATTCTCATCTTAGTTGTCATCACTAAGTAAAATAAATCAATTAATTTAAAGGTCCTTAATGAAATCATTACCTTTATGTATCTCTAGAGATGGGTGAAGAAAGAATTCTTGGAATAGATAAGGAACAGTTGTAGTGTTATAAAATGTTTAAGAACATTTTTATAATCTACAGTTAGTCTCTGCATTAAGAAAAATAATCAAATTACTACTTCATGTTTCTGATAAGTTCAATAGCTGTGTCCCTTAGTCCCTGTCAAATTCAAATTATCCTTAACTTGTCTTAAAATACAGACCGTTTAACTTCATAATTACCATGTGCTAAGGGAATAGACACAGTTGCATTGTTCAAATTATACACCATAGTACACCCATACAGCTGTCTCAGAACTGCATTCTTTCATTATGGTTGCGTAAAACATTGTTTATCTTTATGGTTCTACAAAAAAACAAGTACCAGAAAGAATGAGAAATTACTAAATGAAAAGAAGAAATGATGTGCAGGTTACTATCAGGATTAACAGCAGTATTGTCCAAAGGGAAACAGGAATACCACTATCTGTAACTTACTGCAATTGGAAACAGTGAAGCAAAGAGTAATCTTGCATTAACTGGACAGTGTACTCTAGCAGATCTCTCAAATAACTAGATTGAGAAGTGTTTCTTTCATTAAGAGTTTACACCATGGTCTAGATAAATGGAATTTTCAATATCTATAGCATGTTAAAATATTCATCATCCTTTTTTGTGTGAATGGTGTCCACAGGCTGATTCTGATTCAATTAATGTATTAAAATTTTGTAAATGGTAAATCAAATCATTGACAAAAAGATAATTCATGCCTGTGAGATACCCTTATATGATTCTACATGCTTATATATTCCTTGTACTTACAATTAATTGTTTAAATAAGTACCATAGGCCACTTAAATGATGACAAAGATTTTAAGCAGAGAAAGTATGATGAATGCCCAAGAAATAACAAATCAGAAATATTGTGTTACATATGCATGACAAGTCACTCAAATAACAGGATACTTTTAGAATTCAACGCTGTTACAATATATTCAGTGACTATCCAAACATACACAAAAGGTACACTCTCAAAAATAAAGTCCATATAATCTTTCATTTATAAATTTTTTTACAAAACTTTTTTTTGCCATTGGACGGACTATTCCTCAGAAGATATTTTCACAAAGGGTTAAAGACAAAATTGTTAGAAATCATAAATGGTCAGTGATTTTTCAAGAATTCAATGGATGAGAATGATGTGTTGTTAAAATTATAGATTTTAGTACTTATTTAAATAAGAAGTAGTATCCAAACTGCTAATAGTCATGATAACACCAGTTACTTCTACAAATAATGTAATTTTGTTTGGTTTTTTTTGTTTGTTTTGTTTCGTTGGTTTTTTTTTTGTAGAGGTATACTCAGAGCATGTTTTCAGTCAGTTCAAATCCTTCTCCAGAAACAACTTTCGATCACAGTTTATTTGCAAAGGCAAGCTGGTTTTGAATAGCAAGAAAATGAAAACATCAGGTGAACACCTGCAAGAAGAAGTATCTCTGCAGATGTTCCAGCAAGTGTTTCTTTTGGACTACAGCTGCCTTCTGACTCAATTTTCTAGTAGACATCCTAGAAACACAGACCATGCAAAAAATTCCAATTTAAAAGTCAGAAGAAAAAAAAGTATGTATTTTTATGGAGGAATAATCTTCCCTCTGTTAGTGTTAACCAGATTGAAGTTTTACCAGAGATTATATAAATAAAGTTGGATTGGATAGGATAATGTCATATATGTACCAGTGAGAGGGAGCCGCTATGCTTTGACTTCAAATAAACAGTTTTTTAGTTATGTTTTGCGGAATAAGTTGGCTATAGGAGAAGGGCACTTCAACACAGAATTTTCTCCATTTTAAACACTTTAAGTGTCTCTTGCATGATTTATATGTTATAATGGCCTATCTTAAAACAAACAAACAAACAAAAAACCAAACAGTTTGTGTTCTTCATTAACTACACTGTTATCTTATTCAGTGAAAAATTATTTTTCTTTTGAGGTGTGTTATTTTCATTCAAGAGAAACTCTCATGCACGTTATGTTGATATTGCACAAATACTTAAATATATAAAACGTGAAACGGGCTACGATTTCAGTGCTCTGGTAAAGATTTCTATCTTCTCATCTTCCAGAAGTAGAATGTCCACATTGAACCACATACTTTTATATGTGTGAGATGAAATATTAGATTAAAACTGTAGAGTCTGAATTCTGCATCTCTAAAGTGTTTCCTCAGTACTGGGGAGGAACTATATTGTATATTTCCTCTGGGAAAACATACATTAACATCATGCCTTTTGGCTATCTAGAACAGTCATGGTTTAGCACTTTGATGATAAACTCCACAAGACATAAATTCTTTCCTTTGTCTTTGAAAAAGACTACAAATGTTCTCTGACCTGTGTAGCTAAGAGAGTACTGAAAAAGAATTAATCAGAATTCATTTCCCATCTTTGCAATGCCCTTTTGTGTAAGTTCAGGAAAAACACAGCTTGTCTTTTCAGTCTGCAGATGTTAACATCGTGAAACAATATATTCAGAATCCTAGGCATTATATGAGGAGGATTTATTTAAAAATAAAATTAGTTATGATAGAAGATGTAGTAGCATGTAGTACTATTCTGTACTTCAAAAAAAGTTTACTTATGCATTTATTTCTGTTATAGCTAATTCTAGTACTATTCTACATTTATTGCTGGAAATAAAGGTAAATCAAATAAATACATAAATACATCAATTATTCTCAGCAAGATGATGTTAAATACTCAAGAAATACGAACACTCTGGAAGGCTTAAAATTGTCTCGCATAAAAACACAGAAGCTTCCCTTTCTTCCATACATACATACAGCTTTGAAGGAAAGAGGGTTTTTAATTAATTTTTTTCTTTCCTTAATTTTATTTTCCTTTAGTATAGCATAAACTTATCTTAATTTACCATATTCCCTGGAAAATATGAGTTTAGAGTCTGATGTCTTAAATGATATTGTGAAGAGATTAACACTTCTTTAACATTGTCTTTGACATTGTCTTGTTCAACTGTCGTTGAGTTGCTCTTCCCAAACACTAAGCCAGTCAGAGCAGTCCTTCAGATACATCTTCAATGACTTTTAGCTTATGAATTTATACCTGGTATCAGCATGTAGAACAGTATCTGAAGCTACTTAGAAAAGGGGAAAAAATCTAGTTCAATTATACTATTGACATAGGGTTTTATTTGGTACTTGTGATCACAATTCACTTGTCTGTTATTTCATCCTTTTTAATTATTATTATTTATTTTATTTTTTTTTTACCAAGGTAAAGATTCTGGCTACAAAAAGATTTTTTTCAACTCACACTAATTGCATCTATTTCAGACAAGTACAATTTGAAAAAAAAATAAAATTGAACAGTAATGGACTCATGTGAGCTCTTATGCATCTTCCTTATCAGCAGAAAATGTTTCATACATTGATACACTCTACTTCTACTTGATATCTAATACAACATCTAGATTGCTTTTCTTTGGGGAGAAATGATAATGTGCTAAAATACAGTTCATTATAGTTAGTCAAAAGACAGCAATTGTCCTTTTGTCTACATTTATACCAATAGACTAAGCAAGTCTGGAGACCAGTTCACACATAATGTCAGACTTCTTAGTTGCTGAAATGCCTCTTAACACATACCTTTTATTATAGCAAGAAGCACACCATAAGACAAACTCAGGTAGAGTTCAATGGGTGGCATACATAAGCCAGGAGCTGTTCTTAATTATAGTACGTATGATCCCATCTTTTTCTGGAATGAAAAGAAAGATATAGCCACATGGATATGGGTTGTGTTAATGCACCTGTCTTCAGGGCCAGAGAATATGACCAAATTGTATTGGTGTAGACATCTAAAGTATTTTTATAAGCTGCCTGCAGAATGTATTAAGAGAAAAGAATTTCTTGCATACTCCTTGTCCTCCATTCTCATTCAATATCTTCTTTTGTGGTTAATCTTCAGTTTTGCTTTTGCATTTATACATGAACTTGGACTCTTCCTTCAAAACAAATTAGGCCTTCCTTCTGAACACGCAGCAATTCCTGCTTTTTCTAGTGTTGTGGCCTAAGATACTTTGGATAGAATCTGTACCTTTTCTGAAGTTGTATCCTGATTAATCCTGACTTTCCAACACCTTTCATCCAAGTGCTAACATAAAGAACTAGCAGTAACAAAACATTTTATGACAGTTTCTTCTTTATCAGCTTTACATTTAAGGTTTGCAGTCAATCAGGCTTTAGTATTTGACATTACTTCATGTTAAGATCTGGAGGAGTTTAGGCTTCTACTCTTTTTCTTTTCCCCTCTGGAAAATTGGGTAAAGTATAGACAAATATCCTTATTGTCTGTGCTCAACACCCTCAAAACATCTTAACTGGAGGCAAGGTTAACCCTACTATACTGTCATGTTTTTCTTCACAGGCTACCTTCAAATACTGCTGGAATCAGTGAAAATAATAGGGAGAGAAGTGAAACTAGTGTCTGATTAATATCATAGCCTCTTTACTCCCAGAGAGAAGAAAAATGTGGATCACTTGAATTGTGTTTGAGCAGTTACAGAATCCCATTTCTACCCTAGATTGTTTTCAAACATGAAACTCGTTACCTGGTGCCAGAGTCTTTTTCATGTTTAATGCTTTCGCTGCATGTCTCTAGATCTGAGAACATGTAGTGAAGGTGTTGGTATAACATTTTCTTGTAGCTCCCAAGCCATTTAGTTTTCCTAAATGATTTGGGATGCTTTCCACCTCTCCTCTCCCTCTCCAAATGGTCTCCATAAGAATAGAAAAAAAGTCCTTCATTAAAATATTTTAAGATCAAAGCCTTGAAAACAAGAAATATTTGTCTTAACTTCCTTATTTTAAATGAATGAAGTGACAGATCTGTATGCTAGCTGATTATTCCTTGCTTTAAGAATAATTTTTCCTACATGATATACATTATTTAAATCAAGAATGTTTCTTTTCAAAGCTGACTTCAATGAATTCAAGAATTCAATGACTAGAATAATTGACCAGTCTCTGTAATACTGAAAAAAAAAAAACCAAGTATTAGGGCAAAGCCTGTAATGCCACAAATCCTAAATATGCTAAATCAAGTTCCACTTGTCCTGCTAAAAGCAAAGTGAACATGTCTACAAGCACAGAGTAATGACAGTAGAGAATAATTTGAATAATCTTTTATAGGATCTTTTTAGCATATTCTAACATAGACTATCCCATTTAAAAAAAAAAGAACCTAAATTAGATTACTGAATCATCTTTAAAAATCTACTAGAAAAGCAGGTATTAACTTGTATAGATGATATATCTATGCAAAACTATGTGGTACACCTATGGAAGATATTAACTGAGGCAACTCAGTATTTTCTAACTTTATATTACATATTTATGTTTTACATTTGTTTAGGTGTACACCCAGACAAGGATGAATGACTGAATATTTGTTATCAATTTCTCCATCTTCAGCTAGTTGCCAGTACTGAATTATCATTAGCTGTAACACATAAAATGAAAAATTATTGTGACATTTCCTTTAAATAAAGTAGTGGGTTAAAAAAAAAGCATGACTCATAGTCACACAAAGATGACTACAGATATTGTTAGGGCATATTTTTGGTATCATTTGTGCCTCTGCACAAATTTATAGTATAGTCTTTTAACATAATGTAAGTGGCAAAAAATAACTTCTGAGTGCCATAAGGAGCCGATACAAACTAGTCTCTCATCATATAGTTTACAAAACATGGTGTTTGGTGAAGAAATAGGAAACTGATATAATCTTAGGACTCAGTGCTTCTATCCAGAGTCATCTGCATTTTATTTTTGCTGTCTAGAGAGAAAAGAGAGTGAAAATACTCTATTTTTCTGTGTAGATAATGAAGGTACTGAGGGAAAAAATAGTCACAAAAAGGCTGCTGCTTCCATTCATACACTCATGTAAAAGCATGGAGAGAGTGGGTAAATGTACTAACTAGATTTCATCTGCTTCTGAAGTAGGCAAAATAGGGCTTACGCACATCCCACATGTTAGGCATCAAAGCTGACTGCTGATTTGTTTACCATAATACACTATCTATCGTAAACAAATACTTTTGTTTTTCCTTTCTCCATATCTCATCCTTCTCTATCTTCTCTATACTTACCCCACTTCCTAACTACTATGAGGTGAAACTAGGTGGCTGAAGGAAAAAAATGCCATTCAGTACTATACACAATCATAGAACAAGGGCAACCAAGTTGTAATATTCAGGTGTACTGTTCAGTTAGTTTTTTGATTTTGAGGCAAAACAAATGTAGAATTTATGTCTCTCATATGGTATAAATGTATGCAATTTATGAAGGAATACTAGTTGAGTAAGAAAACTACTAAATAAGTGCAAGGATCACAAAATCAATGACCTAAAAAGGTACTTTTAAACTGGAGTATTACTGGCCTCTTTTTGGTGATATTTGGTGGTCTGAAGCTCTTTTTCTACCCAGCTTGATAATGAGAAGTAAATATGGATACTTTATACTTCTAAAATACAATTCCTGTTCCAAAGTAACTTTTCACATTGATGAAGATTCATTCTGACATTCCTGTAAAAAAATGTTGTCAAACACTATAAATTATTTTGAGTTCCAAACTCTAACATTAAGGAAAGCAAGATGAGTCCCCTATTATCAAATAGCAAATATACATAAAGAAAAAAATGGTAACAGTAACTAAATGAATTTATTTAAAATAAAAAGATTAAAACTAACAGTTTTTCTTTTAGTACATGGAAAAAGATACCACCCTTGGTGATACAGAATTAATTCAAAATGCTGTCATACTTCTTTTCTAATGATTTTCCAGAAATGAAAACTTCTTACTAAATGTGGTAGTTAATCTGAGCACCACTTGCAGCAGAAGGGAGAGTGGGATACTTTAGCCATCTGGTTAAAGAGAGTATAATCAGTAATTTTCCACAGGTGTTTATTATTGTTCTAAATGTTTTGAAAACGTGTAGTGGGTTTTATCTGAGTCACAGAATCAGTGTGTCAGTTCAGGAGCCAGGCTCTCTCCCAGCTCCAATATGAACTTACAACCCCACCTTGGGAAGATGCATCCATTTTCTCCTCCTGAGTGTTAAGAGAATATGTTTCAGGGTGTGTTTATACTGAGAAACCTCATTCTGTGTAATTGATACTCAAGCTAGTCCTGGGTTGCTTAATACAGGTGTATTGAATAATTCAGGGTCTTGTAGTATTAGTCTGAATATCACTTTAGTTTGGCTAAATTTGTCCTTTGTTCCTTCATCTTGTAAGAGAAGAGCCACAAAAATAAACACTATATTTAGTGAAAGAGAAATGTTAATTCTTGAAAAATCACCATGGAATATGACATCTTGAATGAAGTGTTAGCCTCAAAAAAGGGTGGTATCAATTTCCATGTATTAAAAGAAATTGCATACACTACACAGCTGTTGTACCTGATCCTTACAAGTAGTGAAGCTGTATAGCCTTGGCACAGCAACACGTGTACATTGTTACATTGCTGGGGTTGTGTCAGAGTAGCTCAGGTATCTCCACAGAGCTGCATAGT
>NW_010203729.1:0-27905 GCF_000695765.1 Mesitornis unicolor | reverse complement strand
CAGGAATCAAATTCTCACTTCCCATACTCCACTGCTTAGATAATGCCAACTCTGAAATGAAATAATAAGTCACTAATTAACAAAGTATTTTTAGCAGAAACAAAGAGTCATGCTAGCAGATTGCAGTTGAATAGAGAGAAGAGAGAAATGATGAGGACAGAAACCTAAGAAAGAAAATGTGCATAAGCACTTAACAAAGTCATGCTTATAATTTTAGATTCTTGTTCTCTAATACAGGTCAATATAATAATTTAAACCAGAAAACATAAGATTTCAGGTAATATAGTAAATCGCACAACTACTATGAGATTGAACAGCATTCCAGATGGCTGAAACAAAGGAGCACTTACAATCTTAAATATCACTTCTAATTAAATAAAACATTTTTTTCTTCTGAAACATCAGGGGAATTTACTTCTTTTTCACACAGTGTTCACGTGCTTTCTGGAAGTTGGTCTCTGTATGGAACAGACAATGAAAGACAATTGTACAGAAGTACGTAAATTTTTTGTAAGAAATCATATTTATATCACACACATGTATAGTATATATTTGTTTTATCTTCACTTATTTAATATCCACAAAACAACTAAATATTGTTACAATTATACTATCCCAGATAAATACTTGTAACTAATATTGTAACTGGACTATGTAGTCTAGACATTTTCTGTGCATGTTCCCTTAAGCTCCAAGCATACACAGGTATGTTAACATTAAGATTGAAAAATGAGATTTTATTCCTCTCACCCCAAACCACATAGTGCAGTTTTTCCAACTATTCTATGCAGGTTTCAATAGCACATGGAAAACATTCATACTGGGAGCAGTTACTTATTTAGTATTTCCTTTATGCAAGCAGTATTTCAGCAAGTCCAACTTACAGTGTGCTGTCTGGATCCAACCCATAGATGACTATGCCTAATTTGTCTCCAAAGGTTTGTAAAAGTGCTGTCAAGGTAACCTGAAAAAGCAAATGGTAGAGACCATTTGCTTTTAAAGACTCCTGTGGACTGACTGGTACCATCAGCTGCAAATTGCCACAGGCAAGTAATCCAATCCAGACTTTGGGATTTGGCTTAAAACTGGACCATAAGCAAAGCATTCTTGGATGGGTAAAGTGCTCAGCAGAGCTCATCTGGTGTAAAGCAAAATAGAAGTGGCAGAAGTGTATTCGACACTGCCTATGTTACCTCCTACTCACAAGCAAGGTTTATGGCTACTGCTGTGCTGGATCCTGCTGCGTGTTCCTCTGTGTAGCCAAGGAGAGGCCTTTGTTTAATTCTGTGGCTATATATACTATTAGATCGGCACTGTGGAAAGAGTTTCAAAAGTCGGCTTCTGATCTCCTCAGTGGTTCTGTATTTTGTCCCCACAGGTAGCATGGAAACAAATCCCACATTTTCAGTGGAGCACCCCACCAAAATACCTTCCTGTCTTTTATCTCAATCTGCTTCCTTTGGGCTTTATTGTTTTGAGAAATTCACTCCTGCATTCTTTCTCAGTGATGTGTCACAGCGATTCTGGCAGCATTATACCTGCCTTTGTGTTACAACCAAAATACATCAGGCAGCTGCAATCAGTTGTTATCAGTTTGTGAAAGCAATCAGAAAACCTAGAGTCACAACACTGCAATAATGGGAAGGCTTAAGCAATGCAAGCAATTTTAACATAACCCAGCTTACACTTTAGTATCTATCAGAATAGAAAGAGGGGGACAAATCTAAACCAATTAAAATGTGTGTTCTTTTAGGAAGGAGACCAGCTGAAACAGATATCTTGGTTGGAGGGGCAATATCTAGTTAATCCTGTACCATTGCGTGGGTGGAGGACATACCTCTGTCAACGAAGATTTTATGTTCTTACTTCTTCATGTAAAAGGCACTGACCATAGTTACTGCTGCTCAAGGACTGTTTTGGGAAAATTATTCTGTGTCAGAGCACAGAGGGGGAGAAGCTTTTAAACTCTCTTTGTGTGTGTGTGTGTGTGTATGTGTGTTTGTGTTTGTGTGCGTACATGTGCGTGTGCGTGTGGCTATTTGAAAGGCTGTTATCAGCATGTCAGGGTGTGTTGCTTTGGCGTCGTCTGGCTGAAAAGCCACACAATGCATCCTATGTAAGAGCTGCAAGGCGATCTTGGGTTAAACCAAGCCCCTCATACCTACCATTAAGGGCGACAGACAGAGGGAATTTTTAGCTAATTCATTACTTTCTGCCTGCAATTCAAGCTAAGCTAACATCAAAGTCCCAACTCAGGTTACTCTGATTCCCTTTTATCACGTACATTTAAATTGAAAGGTGCTGAAGAATATTTCTAAATTATTTCTTTTGCTCAGGAGCATGACAGAAACCAGAATCATGGATTACTCGGTGTTAATAAACATTTGGAATGCACTTAAGCTAAACACCTGCTAAAGTATGAGCAAATGCTCTCTTTTTCTGAGTCAAAATAACAACTAAGTAATCTTTCTAAAGAAGATGCCTAGATGTTTAATGCTTTCATAGTTACATTTACTTGTGTACTTTGAGGTACTGTTTGTATGAGCAAATTGGAAAGGTGGCATTCTGGCTCCCTCCTCTTTTGTGTGGCCTTGTAATTTCTCTCTCATCTTGTGATCAGATGTTTGCAAAATATTTATATATTGTAAACTGGCCAGACCATCATGCTCCTCAAAAAGAGAATGTTTAGAATGTACATATCTTTGCTTTGATAAGAGATTATGAATCTTTGCCATCTACTGTTTCCCCCAGATGAAAGATCGGGGGGGGGAGGGAATATAACTATATATTAGATAGATAGATAGATAGATAAATACATATGCATATCTCTCAAATTAGTATATCTTAGTCTATGATAAAGGCAAATTCTGGCCAAAGTGCAGTCCATAGCAAACCTCCAGGACTTTCAGTGAGACATAATTTTCTTACATTTCTTGACAACTGGATATTTTCATCTGTAATGCTGATACACTGACACCTCATGAGGACATTGCAGTGATACCTACACTTGTGAACTGAACTAATTAATAGCATAACATCCTTGCCATTTAAAACATCAAGTGATCCCTCACAGAGTTTTCGACTACAGCATAGTACTATTCTTAGAAAATACCTAGGCATGGCTCAGGGCAAACAAGGCAGCCTCTTCTGAAGCCATTTTGGTCAAATAAATGCAGCCTATGCCATGCCATTTACCCTCTGGGAGAGAAAGAATATGGTAATGATCCCTCTCTACAATTTATATCTTTTTCACAGAGGATCATTTATTTAAAGAAAAGCTATGATGTCTTAGTTTTCTGATTTGTAAAAATTTGGGGTTTTAAAACTTTGCTCCCCCCCAGAAAAAAAGAGATTAAAAATTAATTTTAATTTCAGTGAAGAGAATTCTCATGTGAATTTTATCAAGGTTTACTGACATTTATAATTTTGAAAAGTTAAAATATCGCATTTCCTTTTGACTTTAAACAGCATACTTCAATAGAGAAAATATAACAAAGAAATTCAAAGGGAAAAATTAAAAGTGAAAGTGAAAATAAATACTTTCATCTGAGACTATTTAGTGGCAATTTTCCTTATTTTAAGTAATTTTCCTACAATAATTTAAACCTGATTTTGCAAAACATTATATACCGTAACACAAGATTTTGTATAAAATTCTTTCCAATCACTTGCCACTCTAAGTCTTACAAAGGTCTTGAACAAAAATCTGTTTTTCCATATCAGTTAAAAATACCACTCTAGATAACAGTCTTCAGATTTGTGAATAAGGACGAATACTTGACCATGTAACTGACTAAAACCATGTGGCATATCTCAAATTTTAAAGACACATTGATGCCACATATGCAGTCAGAAAACATTCTTATGTATTAATTTTTATTTTTAATGCAATATTTGAACTAAAACACAAATAAAAGACAGTGCAAGCCTCATATCCTCTGTGCACACCTCATATCCTGTTCTTATGCATTGCTTTCTATAGTTTACACTTGTTTACAATTGAGTCCATTGTAAATGATACTGAGAAAATAAATAAACTGGTCAGTAACAAATGTATGATTCATTTGCTGTACCTATGCACAAATAAGTTTTAACTCATAGCTTTGACGGTGATAATTTCAAGGTGTCTATGGACACTACTGTGAGTATCAGACATAGCAAAATACATTTTTGTACTAAAAGTTCTTAGTCTGACTTTCAGGCCCTTTGTCTGATAAAAAACGTACTTTTTATTATATCCTGATATGAAAGAAATGTTGGCATTTGAACAAATAATTCGAAGTGAAGAAAATTCTGCCCTATTAATTACCTGTTTAGTTAGCCTGCTATTTCTCCTATGCATCTTACTCTTGCTTAAAGAAAATTTTATCCTCAGAAATGAATATAGACTTAACTGCAAACTATGTAAATAAAACCACAATTCATCTTACTTAGTATGTCTATGGCATATGTGTGTGTATATGTGTAGACACACCTATATATACATACATATATATATGCACACAAATTTATATACGTTTTCCACTTTAAAATTCTAATAGTGTAAGAGCCTGCCCTTGCATTAGTATGCATTTAATATATCCTTCAGCTGCTCTAACCCTTAAGATTTGGCTCAGTGTGTGAAGATTATTTTAGGCAAACATTAAGGAAAAAATATAGAAATATTTGTAATATCATAGTTTATTATCCAAACAAGACATACTCTGACCCATAAAAAGTTAAACAAATTCAATTAAAAGGTTATTAAAAGTTAACAGAAGACATTTACCAACTGGATTGAGCCAACAAAGAGGTGTGACCCTCTGTGATACTGCGTAAATTTAAATGTCAGTGCATTCCTCATCTTAGTCTAGTGAAAATGTAGGAAGGAAAATAAACCCTTTATTTAGTAATTGTAATCAGGACTAAATCAGGAAAAGAGTTAGGGAGCTCTAAATTACTTACCACTGCTCAGGAAAAAGATACTGGAGCTACTGTTAGGTCTCTAAATATGTCAGCTGCATGCTTAAAGCAGTCAAAAGGGGAAAGTTAGGAAAGGAACTGGAAATAAAACAAACATGTCAGCAAGCTGCTGCTATCTATGGCATAACGTGCTTCTGTCTTGAATACCATTTGTAGTTCTGATCTCCTCCTCTCTAATACTTAGGGTATTTTAGAACTAGAAAAAAGGTAGATAGAATCATGACAAGGACAATCAAAGATGTACTGTGAAAGATGAACATAAAATCATTAAAGATTCAAAAGGGCGAATAAGGAATATTTGCTCACAACTTCTGACAACAAAGGACCAGAAAAGAATCCAAATAAAATATTCAAACACTATATTTACTACATGCATAATAATATTGTTTTCATGCTATGTGCTGTTCTGGAACTCAAAGACTCCGGATGACAACAGAGAAGTACAAATGCATAAGTAGCTGACTGCGAAAACAATCCTCACTCTCAGGGAACTTTTACTGAGAATTTCTGGAAGTGACAAAACTCTGCTTAGGAATTTTCCCTGTCTACTTGCCCTATGCTTAAATTCTTTAAATGATTACCAGTGGACATGTTAGACACAGACTCTAACGTTAATAAATCCCTAGCCTAAGTCTGAACAGTTAGTTTTTTGTATTATCTTTAACAACATGAAAATACATTAATAATTTTAGAAAATAATTATTTCAGAAAGCACCAGTATTTTTGGTAGATATCATGCATATGAGTTTTCTATAAAAAGTTTATTGAATTAAAGTAAAAAAGACATGTAACATTTTGGAAGACCAGCAAACACCTTGTTGAACTTCACATAAAGAAGTCAGTTAAATCTAATGTTCAGAGTCCAACAAAATGTCTCTATTTAAAAATCAGAAATTCAAATTCAGGTAAACTGCATTTAAAAGAAGATGTTTCAGAGTGAGCAGTTATTACAAGAGGTTTAGGTGGGATTTATTTTAATTATTTTATTTTCTTTATTTTGATGGCTTCTATACTAACTGCCATAATATATTGAATTGCTTAAATAAATGTGCATCAAGATTTCCTCTAAGAAAGCTTAAAACTGGCTATTTCTTTTAGAATTTCTGTGGGAAGATTTATTCTAAAAGAAAAATTGCTCATCAAGTGAATAGTTCATGAAATCTGATGTTAAAGGGAAGACGAACACTAATAGTGTGCATGTGTAATTAATTAAAACAGAAACAATTATCAGGAAAAGCAGGAACAGAAAAACAAGTAAAGCCCTACTTCTCATTTCATGCTGCTTAACCTTGGCCCAGTATTATTGGAAGATGGTGGGTGATGTGACAATGAAGAGGGAACCATTAGGTATGTGGTATTTTAACTATGTCTGGAAAAGTGTTTTGTATAAAAGACTGAATATATGTAAGAAGAAATTGTATAATTTGTTTTTGTTTTTTTATTGGAAGTAAAGTGATGACATTCTCACAAATGCAGAGAAATATCTCAAGAATTCCAGAGGAAACATGCACTAGGGAAATAATAGAATTTGCTGCCACTAACGAACCATGAGGCATGGCGGAGACTGTGAAAGTGATATCCTTCTGGTCTCCACTGTGAAATCACAGACCTCGGGTAATATGAATGATATCTTTTATTAAGAATGGATCTAATAATATGAATTAACTAACGAGAAGACTAAAGTCCCATCAGCATTTGTCTACACTTTTCTGTTGCCTTTCACCTTAAATAATCCATTACTTTAGCATCACCTGCACTTCATTACATATAACCACGTCTGGAATTTTGAAATAGCAATGAATTTCTGCATGGTTCCATTAAGAATCCAATTTTCTGCACCATATATAGCTTAACAGCCATGTTAAATCACATTGGCCAGAAACTTTACAAGTGCATTTTAGAGACTAACATCTTGGACCATGGCATGAGGTCCTAGGTTCTATCATAACATAGACAATAAATAACACACATTTGGAAATATGGACAAGTGTCTTCAGTGTTCATTGGGATCAAGCCTTCTATGCCCACTTTCACATAATGATGCTTGTGTGTGCATTGACTTACACACTTCAGCTCGTCACTCATTGCTTTGCCAAACCAACTTTTGAATATCACTAAGAAAGGATCCATGTCATGAGATTATTCTTACGTTCTTATCATCCAGACATGCTGTTCAACTTATCTAGCCCTTTCTTTATTACTCTGTAAACAACATTAGTCTTGGGAGAAAATAATCCTTTGTTTATTAAAAAAGGGAGTGCTACTGAAACATTTCAGTTGAAGGTGCAAACTTCTCTCCTGGAATGCTTTCCATAAAGAAAACCGCTTGCTCTCATCTCTCTTCTCCAGCTAATATATATGTAAGTCAAAAAAGACTCAATATTACTAGTTAGTTCTCTGCAAGAAAGAGAAGATCATATCTGGTGTACTACATCCTGTTCTGGGGCCCACAACATAAGAAGGATGAGATGTCGGAGCAGGTAGAGATAGAACAAGGGGGAATGGTTTTAAACTGGAAGAGGGTAGATTTAGAGTAGATACTAGGAAGAAATTCTTTACTGTAAAGAAGGTGAGACACTGGCACAGGTTGCCCAGGGAAGTTGTGGATGCCTCCTCCCTGGATGTGTTCAAAGCCAGGTTGGACGGGGCTCTGAGCAACCTGGTGTAGTGGGAGGTGTCCCTGCCCATGGCAGGGGGCTTGGACTGTATGATCTTTAAGGTCCCTTCCAACCCAAACCATTCTATGATTCTATGATTCTGTGAAAGTAACCTGTACAGCAGGAACAGTGGAAGAATGCAGAGAGATGATTCTCCTATCTGAAATACATGGGTAATGATGGAAGAAATAAATCAGTTAAAAAAAAAGAAAATTAAATAAAATAATTAGATTAACAGCATAAGTATGCATTGTCCATTTAAAGAGTAAAGTTACATGAAGCCTGGTTTATTTAAGTCCCAGATCTGTACAAAATGCTCTGTTGATTCACAGAATTTATTTTCCAAGAAATATCACTGAAATGTTTTTTCACCCCGTATTGGAATGAAAAATTAACATTCCAAAATATCTTTTGAAATGAATTCCTATTTTTTTTGTTTGGTTTGGTTTGGTTTGGTTTGGTTTGGTTTAGTTTGGGGGTTTTTTGGGGTTTGTTTGTTTGTTTTGGAGTTTTTTGTGTGGGGTTGGGCTTTTTTGGTGGTGGTTTGTTTGGTTTTTTGTTTGTTTGTTTTTTAACCCAACATTTAAATTATTACTGAGTTATTTTTCAGAATACAAGTTCAGTTTGGATTTTTTTTGTCATCTAAGCTTTACCTTCCTATGACCTGAGGCCTTATTTCTGGGCTAACACTGCTACACAATAAATATACTTGCTACGGTTATCTGCTTTCATGTTTTTTGTTCTATCTAATCAGTCAAGACAGAAAAATCTGTTCAGACTAGAACTTTTAGTGTGGTCTATGAAAATACCCTGGCACTACAGATATATGAGTTACAGCTATACTGAGGCCAGATAAAGTGAGGCTTAGGCAAGTTTACACCTATACTGTGGCAAGTTTAGATGTCTGACTTTTCAGATGTCTAAAGGTGAGTGACATGATTCATCCCTACTAACTAAATTAGAACAAACAATGACGGAAACTTCTTCTGTAAATAGAACATAATAATACCTTTTAAAATGCATTAGAATCAAATATCCTGAAGGAAAAAATAACAAACATACCACCCTATAAAAGCTATTTTTTAAAAAACAAAACAAAACAAAACAATACAAAAAAATCCCAAACCAAACCACCAACTTTCATTCCAGTGGAGCGTGCTCATTCTATCTGACCCTATCTGAGGGTCAAATTCTTGACATCGATGTGGAAATATTTTAATGTAGAATATTTTCTGATTTTTACAGAATCCAAAATATTCAGTCAGCAACTTGCTTACAGAGGCTTCACACCATCTGCAAATAGATGCTTTATGGCTGAAGGGTCGTGTGGCTGAAGTTATACTGGTTTTGGTTCCAAAATATCCACTTTTCAGCGATAGTTCTAGGTGGCTGCTAAGTTGTAAGAATTTTAGTTGCTCTAGAGCATAATTAGCCAATGAAGAAGAGTTTCCTTGCAGAAAAACTGAACCTTCAGCAGATAAACTGTGTGAGCTAATCAGCCTCTCCAGTGAAAAATCTGTCAAAACACCTGTGCCAGTCAGACAGGCTTTCCAAAAGCACACCTCATACACATGTTGATAACAACTTTGAAACAATATACTTTCATGAAATCACCTTCTAAATGCTGAAACAGTATAGAATGGGCATGCATATGGATGCAGCAGTTTGCTTAACTGTTGATGGATCAGAGAACACAAATGATTGAGAAGATAAAAGTAATTTCTGAGCAGAATACTTGGAAGAGCTCAGGACACAATGTTTAAATGAAGATTGCAGTAAAGTCCACATTTTTGTCTTGGGATACTTAATGCAAAAACATCTTCAATTCTTTTTCTGGTTTTTTTTGTTGTTGTAGTTGTCATTCCTGCAACCCCAATGTTACAACAACAGATCTCGCTCCTTACGTAAGAAAATAATAGCGTTTAAATATAACTTATGTATATATTAAATATATATATACTAAAAAGGATATAACTTTTTAAAAGTTATCATCATAGAAATAGTAACGCACTTAGCCTATGTATTTTATGTACAGGTATCTGGCAGAGTGCTAGTAATTGCATAATCACCCACAAAATTACTCAGCCAGTCTAGAAATCAATGCTTTTCTTTTATCAGTTTTGTCAATGTCTGATACTTTGTGTACACACATGCTACTATGGATGAGGTAAGAAAGCTTTATCCTAATGTATACTGAATCTTTATGGGATTGTTGGCACAAACAATTTTTCTCAATATTTCAGTATTTTTCACAATATTTCTGCCCCACTTTTAACACCATTACAAGCACCTAACACCTCCATAGCAGCTAGAGCAACTATCTACAAGAAGACAAACTTTTGGCAAGTCCTTAATTGATCCATAGATTGTGTTGGTCTGATTTAGCTGTGTGCTACAGAAGCCAGCCAAGACCAGGCGACTGCAGTCAGCCGTCCTCAGAGTGACAATGAAGGTCCTGCAGAACTGTTAGTCACTCCCAGCCAGACAGTTAACATTAACGTGGGTTTGCCTGTGTTTAATTGTCATTGCCAAAGAAGTCATGCATTGCTCTTTAAAGGTCAGGTCTGTTTTTCTCTCCAGTTACTGTGCTACTGCTGAATGGCTTTCATCTCTACTGGCAAGAAATAACAATTAAACAAATATATGTATGTAACTGTAAAATATATTTATTTCTTGATGTCATTAAGGTTTCCCAGTTTTCTTCCTTGAAGGGACTTGTTTATATAACAAGTGTACGCACAAAAAGTACAAAAGAAGGAAAATACCTGCCTGATTACTCAGATTTAATTCAAACACTCGTAGAAATCCAATAAGAATTATTTGGGTAATGGAAACTGCAGATATTCAAATGTCCTCCATTTCTTTCTGCCACCTTCTCTTTCAGGAACATTTATTTTAATTTTGCAGTAGACAGTCAGTTAGGGATTCAAAAATTAAGTTAATTTGATATGTTAAAGTAAAGCTCGTAAAGTAATTGGTGGTAGAAGCCCCTCTCTGCTGAAACCAAGATAACTAAGATAGTATTTTCATGATTTAATAAAAGAGGAAAAATAACTTCTAACATTTTAATATTGTCTTTGCTCCTATACTTTTACATTTTAATCCTCTGTGTTGCTGGTCTTCAACACACACATATGAGACACAGTTCATTTTTAGGTTTAAAAATTAAATGTCAAATTATTTTATTATTTTATGAAAGCAGTTCAATATGAAAGGTTTTTTACTTGGTTGTTTTCAATGTTACTGGTTCTTATGGTAAGATGACCTTTTTCAATGCCATTAATCTAGACTTGAAATTCTAATTTAAATACTATAGAGATATACTTAATATACTTTTTATTATTATTTCCAAGGATGAATGAATAGCTGTGCTGTTTCTCTCTATCAAGATAGCCTAGGTAACTATGGCACTCAATTCTCCTACCCAGGATCTTAATATTTTACAGTCTACTATGTATCCACTGATTGAGTCCACTTGCTTCTGCCGATATGCCTGTAATTTCTTTTATACACTTTTATATATAGAGGCCCCATCCCTGGAGATACTCAAGGTCAGGCTTGATCAGGCTCTGAGCAACGTGATCGGGTAACATTGTCCCTGCTTACTGCAGGGAGGTTGGACTAGATGATCTTTAAAGGTCCCTTCCAACCCAATACAGTCTATGCTTCTATGCTTCTATATCCATTAATCTCTTTATCAGCTTCACAGTGCCATTGTTTCTCCTGTTGTTCTTCATATCTGTATATGATATTTCAGCTAGCTGTTAAATTTCTACTGTCCGAGCAAGCCTGTCCCCTGCTCCTCACATTTTTCTATATGTGGTTATATGGTCCTGGCAGCAGAGGTTACATCTGTACCAAAACAGTCAATAATGGTAAGACACTGGCCTGGACATGAAACTGCTTACATATTTGCCCATGGTTAAACAAGGTTTTAGCCTTTGGAAAGTCACTGTCTTCCATATGATGCTCAGACACAGCATGGGCTATATTAAGTGGGTCAGAGACCCAACGGGCTGTATGGGTCAGACTTATTTTAGGAAAGACAGGAGAGAGTTAAACCAAGTATGTTGTTCCACTATCTCTCAGGGCCAAGGAAAAGGAGAATACATGGCACCAGAATCAACATTACTTAGGTTGGAAAGGACTTTAGGAGGTCACCAACTCTAAGCTTGCAGTAAGTGCTTAATCATAGCCAGGCTATCAGGTAGCAATACATAAACACCACTGTCAGACACATCCCATCATAGAGATATTACTGAGTTCAATGCACAAATAGAGACTCAAAGAATCTCAGAATGGTTTGGGTTGGAAGGGACCTTAAAGACCACCCAGTCCAACCCCCTACCATGGGCAGTGACACCTCTCATCAGACCAGGTTGCTCAAAGCCCTGTCCTACCTGGCCTTGAATACTTCCAGGGAGGAAGTATCTACAACTTCCCTGGGCAACCTGTGCCAGTGTCTCACCACCCTCACTATAAAGAATTTCTATAGATTATAAAAGTAGAACTAGGGTTTGCTAAAATCAACAAGAAGATTATGAGTTTAGTTTTACCTTAGCTCTGGATAGAAGGTGTTCAAAATGAGTAGCTCATCACTGTGGAAATCAGCATGAAGACACACTTCTGTACTTACAATGGAAATTCCCAGAACTGATGCAATATGAAAATGAAGTTTTCCTCTGACTATTAGAGCAGGTGCTTTTATAGACTTAAATACAGATAGCAAAGGAAACAGGAAAACAAAACAAACAAAACAAAACAAAACACCAATCACCAAATTGATAAATTAATAATAATACAAAGTTACAACCATATTTTTTAATTAGTAAGTTATTTACAAAGTGCTACAGATTACTCTATTTTTAAAAGTTGTGTCCACTTCTATATCTTAAGTTGCAAACTTTCCAACAACAACAAAAACTTCCTCTGTTATTCCTGAAATATTTTTCTAGTTATGTTTATTTAACATTTATTAAAATGTATTAAATTTAAAGCCGGTATGTCAGTATACTAATAAGCCTTCTTAGATTTTTTTTTATCACAACAGATCACTTATTGAAATAGTGGAAGACAATATGTGCTATACTCAACATAAATAATAAAACATTGTTTCCTGCTTTGCCTTAGCTTACATTTTATGTCTACAATTCCATATGAAAGTATTGTGTAAGACGAATAGTTGGCTAAATAGCTATAAAGTTACCAATAAAAGACTGAAAGTCATGAAGGACTCTAAGCAGTTGTAAGTTTAAAATGTTGTCAGGAAAAGCAAAATCTGTGTGTTATAATCAAGTATTTAGCACATTTTCTGTTTTTGGCCACGTTACCATAAACATATTTAACATTAAAAAAAAATTAAAAATGTTATTTTCTTCTTAAAGAAGAAAAAGGCAAAAGGTTTTTGCTCTTGAGTACCTTTATATATGAAGGTAGCCCTGATGAGATCTGTAAGAATGTGTCTTGTGTAAACAGACTCATGTTCAGAAGTACCAGGAGGACTGAATTGTAACAGTAACATAAAATATTAAGAAACCTTCTGAAGGGAAGGAGTTTACCTTGGTGTGAAACCTGCTGTCAGTGACAGGAGAATCAGATCCTTACTGTGTATCTCTTATGGTAAGTAGCACTTCATTGCTCTAAGTGAAAACTGTATCTACGTAACAAAAAGTGCAAAACTTCATCATTTCTCATTTTGTGAAAACACTAACAGTACACAAACATCAAAAACTAGTATAAACTATTAACACAATACTCAAACAAACTGAAGTGATAAGTACAAATAAAAGTATCTCTGTTGGCTGTGTCCTGGAGTGATGGCTGATTTATCTCACAAAGCACTTAGAAATCAGTGTTTAATTTCTTTTTTCTCAGCTCTGGATTAGAGGTCACATACTTAACTACACAAATCTATTTAAATAAACAATGTCCTTATGTGTCATTACTCACTCCGCATGGCTGCAGTCCAACTCAAAGGAAGTAGGGGGCGAGGGAAGGACATGGTAAAGGAAGAGCAACACAATTATCTTTGTCAGAAGAAATAAAGGGGGCAGAACTTCAACTGATATACCTTAATAGATTCCATTGCTGTAATACTTTCATCCATTAATACTTATTCATGTTGCTGAAGGCTTTGGAACAAAATACTTTGTTGAAGTTAACAAGGTATCACTGGAGCAAATTGTGTGTCATAATATCTACATTTCCATAAACATTGGGCCAAGTACTCAGATGTGCAAATTGTTGTGTTTCCAGTAAATGGTTCAAATCAGGAAAGGGCAGGTCACGCCAACAAAGATTTTTTCACACAAAGAAATCAATATTATTTATCATGACCAAGAGACTCCTGAAAGAACAGATTATTAATTCTATTTGCCTTGTAGTTGCAGTAAATGCATAACCAAAAATGTGATATGCTGATTCTTATATATACATTATATTGTATTCTTATATAGATTCTTATTGCATATTCTTTGCATATTCTCCATTTAAACCCCATATTTGACCATTCTAAGATTGGTCCAAGCCATAATAACTACTAGGTCATGGTCAGCTTTCCTTTTAGAGTAGATGTAGGGTCAGATGGTCCCACTAACTCTAGCTACTTTCCATTGCTCTCTGATGACTATTAGGTCTGGAGGGACCTTGCAGCTAAACTGACTAAAATGCCTTTTCAGACTAGTGTTCATATTCAGATTTATAGCCCTTAGATTTAGTGAAAAACTGTAGATTTTCATAAGTTCTGTGTATTTTTCCAGTTACTCTTTCTAGTAACTTTTTTTTATTATTATTCACAGCGAGATTGACAAGGACAGAATTGACTGCTCATCTTTTCCCATCCACTTTATCTGTCAAGATATTTTCCTCCCAGTACATTTAATAAAATTGCAGAATATGGCCTTTTACAACTGAATTAATTTCCTTATTATTAGCTGGCCAAAAACGTGCAATTAGCCTTAGTCAGGCGTGGAATTCTTTCTACCTTCATCTCCCCTGCATATGCTGCAGTACTATACAGCTAATGCTGATAGACATAGACGCATGCATTTATAAAGATCTCAAGTACTCAAAATTGCCTTCCTCACATGCACAAGATCATCAGAACCATATTGATGTTTTCTGATGTTCCAAAGTATTGACCAGTCTGATGGATATAACTTCAGTTAGTGTCTAATATAAGCTTATAGCTTCTTAACTATGCTACTTTTAAAGGCACTCCAGTAGCCTAAAATATTGTAGAGAGGATCTTCTCCCAGGCTTTGAGATAAGGCTGCACGTATACAAAGTGGGAAGATGAGAGTAGGCACATATTTCCTTCAAGTTCTAGGCTATCAGTTATCATTTACATGTTACCATTTATCAGTTACCATTGCATCAGACATGCTTTTCTTTTACAGCATGCCAAGTAGTGGAAAGAAAACAGCTGTGAACTTTAGTTTTCTCTATGGCTGAGACTGAAACATGACAAGATATGGGGCAATCTGACACTTCCTCTTGAATAACAAATATGCTTTTTGACAATTGCAGAGTATCAGATGGTGGACTGAAAAATTAATTATCATTTCATTATTTATCAAGGACATGAATACAGCTTCTTTCCTATTAAAAGAACTCATCATAATGATTTTTACAAAATACTGCCTTTCTGTCCTTTGTGATGAGACAACAGTCTGTCTCCATGAGCTATCTGGTAACTAAATAACGATGTAATTGAATGATAACAAAAAGTAATGAAATAATATGTATTTATACAAATTCTTTCCTCTGAAGTGTGTCATGCATTACATTACATCAGTGAGCTGATGCAGAAATTGAAAAAAAAAAAATTGCTTCTGAAGAAACTAAAGGTATGCTCTGGGCACCAAAGTAAATCTCTAGTTGAGTTAAAAACTAGTTAGTTAAACATCAATAACCAGATAAAATTGATGTTACTGTAACACCTCATTCAAATAACACAGATGTAATAACTGTATGGAACTCTATTAACAGTGAGCAAGACTGTGTTACTTCTAACAGAACATCTGTGAGCTTTAGTAAGAATACTTGCATAATGGTTTCAGGAAAATCTGTATTATGTGTTAATATGATAACAACTTTAATTGATAAAATCAAACTAGGGGGGATGGAAAGCATTAAAAAACGGAACCATATAAAAACCAGCTCACATTTATCCTTAACTCTTAAAAACTTTTCAAAGAAAACATACTGGAAGTTTACTTTTTAGTTAATCAGAAAGATCAATGAGTGATCAATTCCTGTGGTTATCTGTACTAAAACATTTTCCAAATTTGCAATTGCTGAAGACAATTTACGGGATCAAAGATAGCCTCTCTTTTTCCCATTACTAGGGAATTCTGAGCTGCAAATGGAACCTAAACTATATAAAAAATGATAGTTTTGCTTCTTTGAAATGCATATTGCAATTTAGGACTATCCAAAGTTCACACTTAGTAAAAATAAAGGAACAGCAATATGAAAGGGACTCTAACCCATCTGACTTTCATGATCCTGGAACCATTATATAGCACATGAACATATGTATTAGTTGAAGGAAGCAGCAGAACATTTTGTGGACTGGCCCTTCTCTTACTCATTGTAAAATCCAGAAATTCCTGTTGCAGCATCAGTTTATTTGTTTTGCAGTGTTGAACTTTGTCAAAAAAAAAAAAAAAAAGCTGGCTTCTGTTTAAGGTTGCTTATCCAGTGCTGATCCTAAAACAAACCTGAAACAGGTATAGGAAGGTAAGTCTGTGACATTGCATCTCTAAATATTTCCAGATTCAGAGGGCTGGGTGTGTGTGCTTGGTTGTGCTCTCACTTAGGCTAGCTCCTGAGTGAAAACAAGTCCACCGGGGTACCAGCACAGGCAATAGAGATACTGAAACTTTGGGACATGCCATAGTACATCCCAGTGAGACCTGCACTCATGTGAGTAAAGACAGGACAACTAATCTGAATTTCAAATAGGTTTAGGTGAGATGAATCCCCTAGCTTTGTACAATGAACACTAACCTTTTTCAGTGTTTTCTTTAGCTGGAATGGGCAGAAGGAGACAGAATGCCATTTAATGCCCTCCTACCACCACAATGTTTCATATCGTGATGTAAAGTATGCGTTGCCAACATTAACATGCCTTTAGGAAGTAGTATTGTTGGTTCCTGTGCTGGGGGAATCAGTGTGCTCCCTAGCACTGAGAAGAACTTGCTCCTAGCCCTATATCATGCTGCTCCATATGATGCAGAACTAGTCCATACCATGGATTCTTGTGTTCATGGAATCATAGAATCCTAGAATCATAGAATGTATTGGGTTGGAAAGGACCTTTAAAGATCATCTAGTCCAACCCCCCTGCAGTGAGCAGGGACAACGTTACTAGATCTGGTTGCTCAGAGACCCATCAAGCCTGATCGTGAGTATCTCCAAGAATGGGGCCTCCACCACCTCTCTGGGCAACCTGTTCCAGTGATCTACCACCCTCATAGTGAAGAACTTCTTCCTAATATTCAACCTAAATCTACCCTTTTCTAGTTTAAAACCATTACCCCTCATGTTATCGCTACATGCCCTAGTGAACAACTCTTCTCCAGATTTCTTATAGGCACCTTTCAGGTGCTGAAAGGTCGCTAAAAGGTCCCCCAGAGCCTTCTCTTCTCCAGGCTGAACAATTCCAACTCTCTCAACCTACCTCCATAGGAAGGGTGCTCTAGCCCTTTGATCATCTTTGTGGCCCTCCTCTACACATGCTCCAGCACTTCAATGTTCTTCTTATGTTGGGGACTCCAAAGCTGGACGCAGTACTCCAGGTGGGGTCTCACCAAAGCAGAGTAGAGGGGCAGAATCACCTCTCTCAATCTGCTGACCACACTTCTTTTGATGCAGCCCAGGATACAGCTGGCCTTCTGGGCTGCAGATGCACATTGGTGGCTCAAACAAGATTTACTTATACTAAAAAGGAAAGTAGTCCCACAGTGAAATATAGGTTTCTCTGCACTACAGTATAACATGGCTTGGAACTAGAAAGCTTCAGAAAGATGAAGCTATAATACACAGAGAACTAATATAGTTTTAGCATCTATTTTAAATGTACATAAATAAATGAGCATTTTTACACTTAGATAAGAAAAGTATTCATGAGAAATTTTCACTGGATTAATTTCCCATTAATTTGCCTGTGCTAGTATTCTTAACAGAGGTTGAACACTATATCTGACTGCTCCGAGATAGTTCAAAGTGAACGCTCTCAAAACAGAGGTGGAACAACTGTAAAAAAATAATCCTCATTGTCATTGTTAATTAATATTTAAAAAATGGAAAAAAATAAAACTGGCTATGGCTACCAAATTAAAATTATTTGTTGACTCTTATGCAATCATGGCTAACTTTGAGATACAGTTATAGCTATTAATTTAAATCTAGTTGCTCTTAATTTAAATCCAGTTCATATGGCAACCTGCCATGGGAAGGAATGATATGACATTTCTTGAAGTAATATAGCTTAGTGAGTTCTTCCTTTTCGATGCTTATATGAGCTCTGAATGTAGAACTAGATGTAGCTAATTTATTTACTGGTCCATTCAAAGAAAATAATGATACTCAGAATTCGGCAGAATAAAAATTTTCTTTCAACCAGAGTGTAAAAATATATAATCATTCTTAATTAAATGAAATTAAAACAACTTTAATACAAACATTATAGATACTTAAGTTATTACCACAAGAGCAGAAGTTGTTCTGTTAGAGTATATAAAGGAAGTATGACAAATCTGTAGGGAAGCATGTTTCTTCAGTTTTGGGGTTCTTTTCCTCCACAGAACATTTCAATATCTGGGGTTATCATGTAGTTATGGAACATGTGGAGGCATTGATAATGGTTTTGATTCAAAACTTATAATTCTATTTGAGTATCTCTTATGAGCACATACCTAAATTTTTACTGAACTTATGATGAACGTTTATTTGGGGCTTATTTCCAAGTAGTTACAGCAGACCAACATTTGCTATAAAACTTCACACAATAGAAGACTAGTAGCATTAAAGACAGACAAAAGGAAGGAAAATCAATCACAAAGCTCAAAAATATAAGAAGAATGACAACTATTATCATCAGGAACAGAATAATAAATCAAGCAGAATTTAGAACATCAGAAATGCTAAATGTTTTATGACCTTGACATTTTCCTTTGGAAATTTCACAAAGAGATATTTACTGTAAAAAGTGCAATGTAAGCACTTCTTACAAAAGCATAGCTAAACAGTTTCTAGTAGCTGCTGGTGAACAAAAATAAAATCTCACATTTTAACACTTAATGAGAGATAAAGATCATGGGTTTATTCATATTATAGAGTTTATATTCTGAACGCACTGTAGTCTCACAATTGAAAGACCATGCTCAGAAAAAATAAAATCTTTGTCATCATTTAAATCAATTTAGTTGCCGTACTGTACAATTAGATTTGGCATAGACATATCTGCATATACATACACAAATACAAAAGAAACTTATGAATGTCAATATGTGCTAAGTGCAACTAATTACTTAGAGTTCAATCTTCCTAATATTAGATGTTTTTACTGAAATGCTGAAGTTCAGTTATTATTTCCTTACATTTCTTTCATGTTCAGCCGACAGAGATTGATTACCTCTGCAAGCACTGGTATGCATTATTCTGTAGTGTTACGCGATTGGCATACCTCCTGCCCTGGCCTGACTTAGCCAAGCAGCAAGCTCAAAATCAATATCCAGGCAAGGTTCAAGTCAGACAATTCCAAATGAATAGTTTGAATACCAGTACCTGTTTCTGAAGGCAAGAGAATTTACCTGCTTAAGCACAGTTTGTATCACCAGATCTGGCCTTTGAAGCTACAGAGTTGTCACTGTCCATTTTTATTTACCAGAGAGACTCAGGGACAGTGGACAACATCGATTGAATTTCATGACTATCAATAGCACACTTATGTGTGTGTTCATGTTAATGCATTTCACTTACAACATTGTTGAACTAATACATGTATAATTTTAATATCAATGCTATAATACAATCTCTGCTCAAACCTATTATGGTTTAAGGGAAAAAAGATCTTTATGGTTTGATTTGTTGATTTTATAAAAGTTTTAGCAATTTAATAATATTCCAATATTTCTTGTCTTGCTTATTTTACATATGATCCTTTTGGAATGAGATCATATAGAGACATACTATCTAGCATTCCCAGTTTCAGCTCTGGCTTGCAATCACTACCTTAATGAAATGGATGGATATTATCTGAGAGATGTGATGCCTAAAGTATTTATCCTACTGTATTCTTAACACTTGAATTCTAATTTATGTAGGCGTATGAAGTATTTACAGTGGTTTTTTTATCAAAGTCAGAATTTAGGAGATTTGATTATGTGATGCGTTGAAGAACACAGGTGAAAGAAATGATCTAGTCTTACTTTCAAGGTTTCATAACTAAAACATGAAAAGGACAGGGAAAATAGACGGGTAAGATGAAAATGTTAAGGACCTTCAAGGGAAACATATATAGTCCAGAAGTCTATTTGTCTTTTTTGAATGATATTGACAGTAGGTCAACTTGAGCGAACTCATACATTTTTACAAGGTTGATATTCAATTGAGTTTAGCTTATGCAAAAAGTATTTTGGTGCTACGTTTGCTGATACTACCATATTCCTTTCCTTCTTTCACTATTACTTAGCTTTAAGAATGGCTAAGAGTCTGTCCAAGGGCATATTTTTTATTCATAGTGATTGTCAGAGAACCTGCAAAGCACAAAGGCACTGAAAAAGCTCTCAGAATTGATGAAGTAAAGAAACTATTTAAAAGCTAATAAAAGCAGAGAACCAATGTATGTCAGAGATATAAATCACCAGTTTGTAACCATAAAAAGCTTCATGCTTTGGTCTAATAAGAAAAAGTGTTAGTTCTGTGGAAGTATGAAAATGAGTTACATAAAATGTGTTTAGGAGAAACATGAAGCCTTGTGAGTTGTACTGCAGCAAGAATCCATGACACTTCCCAATCTGCAGCCACGAGATCCTGTAAAATAGAACATAATATACATAACATGATATTCTTTACAGAGGACAGCAAACATGGTAAAATGCAGCAAATGTTGTAGTACAGAGTTTAGTGGTGGTGACTGACTTCCAACATCTGAAGGCAATTACACAGACTGCACCAAAACTACCTTTATAACTCATCAATGCCATGTCCAAATATATTCACAATAGATTGTTTCCATTACTTTTTCACATCCACTACCCTGCAGTTTCAATAGATTTTCTGCCTTAATCTTATGTGTATTTTGAATGTGGTTGAAATTTAGAAAAAGATTATTTAAAATATGTATAGTGAGAGTCAATAAGTTTCAGTCGATCCTAAATCTTCCTTTTCATATACTTATAAAATAGGCTGAAGCAGAAACAGACAAGTAATGCCATGAATTAGAAGTATTTTATAATTATTTAAATAGTTTGTGCTTCATTTATTCAAGCAGTCAGTTTACATAGCCTTAACATTTGTTATTGAAAATTGTATACAAAGGTAGATTCTACATTTATTTAAAGAAAAAAATTACTTCTATAAGCATGTCATTTTGAAATTGCCATTTTACTTGATACATTGACTCAAAGCCTCCCAATGAACACAAAAGATTATTTCATTATTCTCGGTGCAAACCCACATAGAGATAACAAAGTTAATAAAGTACATTTTTCATGAAATTTCATCCACAGATTCTCCTCTGCAGTTAAAATGCTACATACTGTGTTTCTCAGGCCACTCCACATATCTAATGCACCTGGGCAACTTTTAACTTATTATTAATCAGGAAACTAATTTGAAAGCATGAAACATCCCCACCCTACCTTTATCATTAATAAAAACTGGAAGACTTAACTGCCTCGACCAAGTAGCAAGCTTTTTCTTGTCTTTGAAAATAGAAAGCCATTTATTCTAGTACTTTTTACCCTGTGGCCAGGCAGCTTTTAACTTAATCTCTTTTACTGAAAAAAGTCTATAAAAAAATGAAGATATGAAACTGCTTATGATTTGCCTCAGTTAATACAAAGTTGAAGTTGGCTAAAAAAAGGTGCCAAAAGCTTGAGTCAGTTAAATTAGTTGTTATGAATGTATCATATAGTGAAGGCACTTTTTTCTTCCTTCACAGCTCACAAGATCAGAGGTTTTAATTCAAGTTTGCTATTCCTGTACCTATACCAAAATAAGTATTTGGTTTGGGATTGGGGTTTATTTATCTGCTTTTGATTTTTCAGTTTGTTTTTGCTGCTGTTTTAACATTTACACATCTTAGTCAAAGTGATCTGAGGAAACTGAATGTATACCATGCCCAAATGACATAAATTCTGGATGAGAAGGGGTTTTTTTTGTTCTTGTTTTGGTTTGGTTTTGGTTGGTTGGGTTCTATTGGAGTTTTTTTACTTTTCTCACTAAGAAAAAAACTTTAATATAGCATTCAGAAAATTTTAAAATTTGCTCTCTAATCTTATTCTGTGTAGAAGGTGATTTTTTTTTCAGTACTGGGATGCTTTGCAGTGCATTATAGGGAATGAAATTAAGATTCTGGTTCCATCTCAGCAAGGACAGAATGAAAAAGGAACTCTCTTAATTGTGTCTTAATTGTATTTGTTAACTGTTTTCAGTAAACCATTCATTGATATTTATTAAAAGCACCCAAAAATACACAGATTTAACTGTATAAGATAAATTTTATGTTATTCTATGCAAGAAATTACTCCAGAATTGAAATGTGTATATTCAGCACCATGCTTAATTCAGAAGTCCTAATAAATGAAAATAGTATAAATTAGATGTCTTTCTCTATTTAAATATTGAATAATATAAATAATAATTCTTAATGCAATAATTTATGCACTATTCTTCCTTTAACTTTAATTTTTAATCTCAGCTATTTTTCAGTCATTGTCAAATATATGGAAAGAAAACTGCTAATTCAAAAAGGTTTAAATTCATCGTAAGGTAGAGACTAATGTCTTATTTATATAGAACTTAAATGTTATTTTGAAGGTTTAAGTAGGATACAAGAGGTGAAGTGGCCTGTGCCATATCTCTACAAAGATACAAATTTCCCATTAGCAAAAGCTCAGCTGTTGCAAAAGACCTTGAGTACTCTTTGAACACAGTAAAAAATCCACTCAGAGCTCATGTACAGAGCCATGTTAATTGTTTTATTTCTGAGGTAAAAACCACATTTCAGTCATTTGATAGATTTTAGCAGAAGTAGTTATGCTTACCCCTCTCTGATATTTATTTATTTTATTACTTATTTTTTTTGTAAAAGTAAGGCTGCAGAATTAATCAGTCCCATCTGCATGCACAAAAGACATGACACACGGAACAAAAAACGTCTGAAACAGAACTATGCTTCCTTTCACAAGCAATAGGGGAAATTAATGTCATCACTAAGCTGAAGACATAAAGAGATTCAAAATTAAAAATCCTTTGAAAGCTTCCAACAAGATTCCTATAATCAGCTGGAAGATAAGTAATGATCAAAGCCCTTTAAAATAATATTGCTCACCCCATTAGCACTGCTTAAATGTACACTCCCATTCATCAGAAATTATACAAGATTACTGCAGAGACTATGCTATTGTTTCAGTAAGAAGCCCAGATGTTTTAAGGGTAGTCTTCAGAACTCACGTAAGGTTAAAAGTCAAGACTAAAAAAGAAACAAAACAAAACAAAAACATAACACACACACACACCCCCACACACACACCCCCACATCAAACCAGCTGCAGTTATAATCCTTAATTATTGTTAATGTAACACTCATAGGTGCTCTATTGCTCCGACAAATTGTCTTGTATTGAAGTTAAGTCATGGAAGGAGAAAGAAAGTCAATGCCTTTCCCAATGGAGTGATATTAGGATTCTAGTTGGGATTTTTTTTTTCTTAAGCAAAGGTGTTATAAACCTATTTTTTTCTTTTCTCCTGAAGAATCTCTCTTCTTTTGTTAAACATCATCTCAGCTACACCATGCTTTGTGAAAAGAAAAAAGCACAGTTCTGCATACTTCATTACAAATGTAGCCCTATGAAATAGCCCAAGAGACATTACTCATAGCAGTGTCGTATTAGGATCTGAGAATATTTCTAAACAGAAGTCCAAGATACCGTACGTTTGACAGTTCTACTGAACATTTTTGATTTATTGTCTGATGCACTGTGTGCTTTTAATAGCAATATTGTTATTGCTTTTGTCAATAACAATTTGAAGTGGTCACCTTGTCTCCTCCTTTAAGCATTCAGAGGTAGCTCATATGGCATTGTTTATTGGAATTACTTGTAGAGGGAGGAAGTTTGCAATGTTTCAGAAATTGCTTGATGCAAGCTTTTTCAAAGGCAATGTCAACTTTTATTATATGCAGTGTGCAAACTCGATTTGATTGCCACATTTATTTACTTAGATTTAAAGATACAAGTGTAGGAACACCTATTCTGTGCTTCAGGTGTGCTTGCAGTATAACTGCAGTGCAAAAGTTTGTATGAATTCAAAACAGCAGTATATTCCCTATGAACACTTATACCCAAATAAGACAAAGAGTATCCAAATCAAATAAGCACATATTTGTTTTAGCTATACTCTAAATATGTTGTATACCCTATTCCTGTCAATTTTTGTTATTCTGAAATGTTCTTTAATAGTTCTGAAACAGCAACCACTGGTACAAAGATCACAATGAAATTGTCTTGAAACGCAGGAAAATTCAATTGCCTTTACAAAATCACTCTGTGACACAGAGCTCCAAGAAATTTTTCAAACAAAATTAATCTATGCCAGCAAACATTCAACCAAAAATAATAGGTAACTACTGCAAGTCTAGGATAGGATAGGATAGGATAGGATAGGACAGGATAGGATAGGATTTTTTCGGTTAGAAGGGACCTACAATGATCATCTAGCCTAACTGACGGACCACTTCAAGGCTGGCCAAAATTTAAAGTACGTTATTGAAGGCATTCTCCAAATACCTCTTAAGCACTGACAAGCTTGAGGCATCAACCACCTCTTTACCACCTGTTACAGTGTTTCACCACTCTCTTGGTAAAAAAATGCTTCCTAATGTCCAGTCTAAACCTCCCCTGGTGCAGCTTTGAATCTTTCCCACACACCCTGGATACCATACACCCTGTCACTAGCTATCTCCCTCTCCACTTCCCCTCCTCAGAAACCTGCAGAAAGCAAAGGAGCTACCCCTCAGCCTCCTTTTCTCAAACTAGACAAACCCAGAGTCCTTAGCGGCTCCTCATAGGACACGCCTTCCAGCCTTTTCACTAGTTTTGTTGCCTTCCTCTGGATGCATTCAAGGACCTTCACATCCTTCTTAACTTGTGGTGCACAGAACTGCACATGGTACTCAAGGTAAGGCTGCAACACTAAACACAGTGAGATAATCACCAATTTGGACCGGCCGATTACACTGTGTTTGATACATCTCAGGATGCGGTTTGCCCTCTCAACTGCCAGGGCATGCCGCTAACTCCTACTGAACCTGCTTGTTGACCAGCATCCCCAGATCCCTTTCTGAAGGACTGCTTTCCAGCCACTCCTCTCCCAGTCCATGCTTGTGCCTGGTGTTACTCTGTCTTGGTGCAGAATCCAACATTTAGACTTGTTAAAATTCATCCCATTAATCATAGTCCATCACTCCAATCTACCTCAATCACTGTGCAAGGCCTCTTGTCCCTTGAGAGAGTCAACAGCACCTTCCAGTTTGGTATAATCAGCAAACTTGCTAATGGTACATTCAACTCCTGCATTCAGATCATTGATAAACATAATGAACAGAACTAGCCCTAGAATTTAACCCAGAGGTATGCTGCTGGTGACCAAATGCCAGCCAGATGTAGCACCATTCACTGCAATCCAACATGAACATATAGCATGTTAGTAATGAGACTCCCTTTTTCTCATCAAGAACCTTACCATAGATTTTTCAACATTGACTCCAAGTTTGTAAAAGACTAGCCATTCAAAACATACTGCAGTATCTAATCTCAAATAGAAAAAGTTCAGATACCAATAGTAAGGGTTGGAATTCATATGAGACCGTGCTTGCTGGGGTCTCCTTGGGAGATAATTCTGGGTGAATAAAATCAGTCCTGTTTAAATTTTGTAATTATCTGGAACAAATATGGGGAGAATAACAAAAACCTGGTTATGAATCATTTCAAAGAGACGATAATCGAGCAACTGTAGACAAGTGCAGCATCTGCCAAAGCAGGACAAAACACTAGTTGAGAAAGGACGTTAGATTGTCTCATTGCAGTTTTTTGCACAATCTTTATCAAAAAAGGATGACTATATATGAGTCACTCAAACATATTAAGAGAAAACATTCAAAGCAGAAAATACACAATTTTGCTTTAAAGCAACCAGCTAATTTCTAAATTAAAATTGAAAGCTTTTAAAAAGAGTTAGTATTTTCTTAGCAATTCCAAAAACCAAGAACAAGAAGTGAAACCTCAAAATATGAAGCAGAATTTTCTCAAAATACTCAGTTTTCAATGCTAATTGCAAAATAAATATTTATTCTCTTGAATCAGAAGACACAGTTTTTAAATTCCTAATTTCTAAATTTGTAAAGCGAAAAAGACCCAAACCACAACTGCTCAAACAACTTCACTAAATAACCCATGACACAAAAGCAAATGTGAGATCTGGAGGATGCCCAGTAGACCAGGTAAGGTAGCTGGAAAAGTCATTTGCAAGGGTGAGCAGGAAGGAGCCTGTGACTTAACCTCTTCCTTAAGCAACTGCTTAAGAATACTAATCACAACCCTTCACATATCTCCTCTTAAAGTGCAAGGACATGTGATAAAAATTTGCTGAAATGTAAGAATACTCCGAGTCTGATTTAGACTGAATACATATATGGTGGCCTTCTCATTTTAATGGATATACGCCATGTGTGAATTTGGCTACTGAATGGGATTTCACACTTTCTGTTTGGGACTATTTTAGGTATCTTCCATTGGCAGAAGTCAGAGGATCTGTAGTTAGGAGCTGATAATAATAGATTAAAGAAAAAAGAAGCGTCTCCAGAGAGTGATCAAGAATATTGAAGTCAAGAAGCTCAAAATTTGGCATTGTGAATAATTTTCTTTTTGCTATCTTTCCAAACATATAACTTGTCCATTTTTCCTAATACATCATTTCAATATGCAAATTCACATAACTGAAATCTCATTAATGCTGTGCAAAAAAGCTCTACGTTAAAGAGAGAGATGTATAAAGCACTCATATCTACCCAAAACTATACCTCTGTCGTTTTACATCATAAGGATCTCTTGTATTCAGTCTATATTTAAATGTTTATATGTTACCAACACTTACCATGGGCAACAATTCAAATATTCAACAAAGGAGCTATTTAATTGGCAAACAAAAGTATTTAAAGTCACTAATGACATGAATGGTTATGAAAAAAGAAACATAATATATTGTAAACCAGATATGAAGATTATGGAATTTCAATTCAGAAATCTGGGATTTTTTATGCTGATGGCTCTGAGGTTTAGTTTAGAATCTGGTAAACATACATGTTTGTGAGGTTTGGTTAACACATGTCCTTAATCGATCTAAATCAAGCAATAATAAAATCTTTTAGGTGTCATATTTCTTACTGAACAGTAATTGAAATAGACCTATGACTAGAGCTTTATTAACTGAAAGGATTAGCCAAAACTGTTTGAATTTGCATAGGTAGTAGATTCTATTGTTTTAAGTTATATTTCAAAGTATTATTCAATCTCTTTGGATTCACTTGTCTTTGTAGTGATTTTTATAGAAGTAACTGATAGTAAGTTATTAATAGTATACTATTAGTGCTGTATTTATTCCAATTCAACAGAAGTTTTGGACTTTAAAGACATAGTATTGAAAAGTGTCAGAAACTTATATTTCCCTATGAGTTAGTGTAACAGCTGAGGGTAGAAAATTTAAAAAAACCCCAGAACTTAAAGCTCTGTAGTAAGTTGCAATTGTGTTAAACCTCAAATTAGGTGTGCTTAGGTATTCTGCTTCTTGTGTGAGGACTGAAATCAGTAATAAGCCTCAAAGTTATATTTCCTGCTAAAATTATTTAATTAAGCCATGTATTCATTCAACTGCATAGCAGTTAAAATGACTCAGCATGGAGACACATCTAAATGAAGGACATGCACTATGAATATGACAAAGGATTATGGAGAAAAAATTGGGTGGTGGTTTCACAGAATCACAGAATCACAGAAC
>NW_010203728.1:124857-147289 GCF_000695765.1 Mesitornis unicolor | reverse complement strand
CTAAGATTCTGTGATTTTGTGATTCTGTGATAAAAGGTGTAAATTATTTCCCATATAAACTGAGACTGCTGAAAAAAACTAATTCTGAGCACTGACCTTTTACTTCGTCTTTATTGTTCAGCAAATAATATATTGAAAAAAACACTTAACAAAATAAACAAAGATATTTTATTTTTATTTCATGTGTAGAGGAATTCCTTGTCTATTTTCCTGGTGGGGAGGTGGAGGGAATGCATAACACTGAAGGCTGATACATCAGAAAAGCCTGAATTTTTTATCTACTTAAATAATTTATTTCTATAATTAACAATACAGGGCTTGAAGCCAGGCCATGATGATCAGCACCAGTCCCATAACGAATGTGCATCTCAGTGTACTCCAGTATGAGATTCTGGAATGTTTTCAGGATCTGGCAATACAGTGACTAGATGTGCCACTTAGTAAATCAAATTAGTGACTGAATTCTGCCATAGTACCAAAGAAACCAGAGAAGTTAAATCAATGCTGAATTTGAACTATTTCCTCAAAACACAGACATGATTTGATTGAAACATTGGCACTAAGGAAGTATTTTTGAGGGGCTCAGTGTAGGTTTTCTATCACTATTAACCCTTCATTGTACTGAAAATAAAGCCTAAGAAATTCAGAACAATTTTACAGAATGTACAAGTAACATAGCTATGACCACTGATTTCTTATCCTAAAAATATATAGTTTGTTTTATTCCTTTTTCTTTTTTAGTAGTCCCATACATAAGAAATATTAAAATTTTGGCATACGAGTCTTAAAGATATCAGACATTGTCATTTGTTGAAAATGAAAGTGAAGCAAGGTGAGTAGCACCCTGACCTTCAAAGTACTGATCCACACAAAGCATCCTATATTTTAAAGTCCAGAAAGAAACATTACTGGAAATGAGATTATAGAATTGCCTTTCAATTGTAAAAATCAAGGTCTAACTTTCAGTCTAATGACAAGCTTTATTAGTTATAGCTGCTCCTTTCCTATGTATTTCCTGTCCTAGAAAATAAGTTTTCAGATCCATGACATGGTGCTTGTTCCCTATATGAAGCTATCTCTAATAAACTCATGAATATTTTTTTACTCAGATTAATCTTGCAGTTTAGATAAATTTATGTCACTCTCTGAAGCTACCACTGTATCGGTGAGGATCACCTTTAATTCATTGAGGGAACAAGAAATAAGTTGGGTTTTTTGTTTGTTTGTTTTTTGTTTTAGAGATTGGGATCAAAGCTTGAAGTAGACTGTAAAAACGAGTTTTGGATGTAAAGTAAGTTAAGGCAAGCTTCTCACTAGAAAGCATGTGACCAGTTAATTTATCAGTCTGCTTGGATTTATCTGGCTATTGGACAAGCTAGGAAGGACATACATACAAAAATTAATCTTGCTTCAGTAACTCATTCAGCCTGAGACCTGAAAATATTCTCATCATTTTTGTAGCAGTAGAAAAGTTAGATATAAATGAAACTTAAAAATGTCTGGTTCAATCAGTACAGCTTCTGGAGAGAACTTTGTAATTTTCATGGCTCCCGAGTTGGTTAAATCTTGAACTTGAATTAGACTCAAAAGCAGAATGCTGCTTGATAAGATAACCTGTGATTCATAAGGTACTCAACTGTGGGAAAATATTTTTAAATTCCTGTGTGCCACCTTCCTATCAGATTGTCTTTGACTTCCAACAATATGAGATGGAGCAAGGAGACTAGGTCAAATAAGTTAGAACAATCTTGTAACTTTTCCAACAGTTTATTTGAAAATGAAAATAAATTTATTCTACCTTTCCTTAAGTCATTCAAGCCAGGAAGTCATTACAAAAAATGCAAATTACTGTACTCTTAATTCAGATTTTTCTAATTAAATTATGTTAGCTCTTCATCCTCCTTCTTTGCAGCAGAGTAGTACTTTTTGACCCTACTCAGATACTGGCTTCACTTGGAATTTCAATTATTCCTTTTACTGTAATCATCAGGAATATAATCTGATGCCACAAACACCAACTGCCTTATTCTGCTGGAAATGTTTTCTTGATTGTAGTAAGTTATGAGACTGCAGTGAGAGCAGACTAAGGATAAATTAAAGAAAATAAAAGGAAAAAAAATAGAAAAAAGAAAAGATAACTCTATCCCATATGGTTATCATATGATTCGGGCTGAACAGTGCACAGTGTGACTCTTTCTCATAAATTAAGACTATCTGAAGCTGGCAAATCCTATAACCCTGAACATGAAAAGACTGGTGGCAACAATCTGGTTTCAAATATTTCCATTCAGACCCTTAGGCAAATGTGTATGCTTTGGATTTTGAGCTGGGAATTTTAAACTTTCTCAATAGATTCCTAATACTCTTTGGTTTCAGCCAGCCTGAAAACAGTCTCTGAGACTAACTTACAGATGTGTTTGTTAATCAGCTCAACCACCAGTATTTAAAGATCTGTAAACTCTGCAGAAATATGGCATCCCTAAAGTTTTATTTCCTGGCTCCTGTAATAGTAATATCTAAATAAGCAGCAGTTGTCATTTGCGGCATAAAACAATAGCTAACCAACAGGAATGCTAAAATCTCTAGACTTATTAAATGTAGATTAGACAAGCCTTGAGACAATACTTTCCTTTTTTGTGCTTTTTTTTTCTTTTTTTCTTCTGAATGAAGTGTAAGTTTTTGACATTCACATTAATATTAGCACAGCACAGATCTTCTGATTTTCCAGAAAATAAAAATTGTTCACTCATCTATGACATATATTGAAGTACTGTGTATGTGCAGGTAATCACCCAAATTGCTTCCAAATTGCCCTTGTTTGTGGTTACCTGAGCCATGTGCACTTGTTTGCACTCCTTTTCACCTTGTCTACCTGCTGCGATCCATCTGTACGAGAAATTTATCTTATTGTCAATTGGTAAATACAACTGGCTCTGTGGCAGGTCTGAACTCACTTGGTGATTTTAACCTATGAGGGTTATTTAAATATAAAATATTTTCCTTCCTACAATACCCTATAATATTTTTCAGGTTACAGAAGGAATGTGGGAAGTTTTATATATTGCCAGACAAGGAGAGAAATGCTTTGGAGAGATCAGCAACAGGCACACTTGAGCTGATAATTAAAAGTACAGTTTTTAAAATATTGAAGTACTGCACTGAAGGTCAGAAATACATATCAAAATAAACCAAAGATGTGCTTTCATCTTGCCACTTATCATGTGGTCACATTTCATCTTTTCATCTCCTAAGAGCCTTTTGGACATTCTATTTACCTTTCCAGAGAATGGAAATAAATTGACCTTTAGAGGAGTCTAAGGAATCTAAGAAACTTGCAATGGTTGCTCAAGATAATGCTTTGAATAAACTATATTTGCTTCATATTTTATCCTTTAAAAGAAAGGTTTTAAAAAAAATAAAAAAATAAAGAATAAAAAAAAAACAAATCCAAAGCTGTCCCTTATGAAAATTGAGTGGGTTTTGGTCTTGTTTTATTTGGGTTTTGGTTTGTTGGTTTTTTTTACTTCTTTGGAAACAGGGATAAACCCTCTAACTGTTTTGAAATCTGATTACATTTTTACATATATATTAGGGTCTCAGTCCTTACACCGCTTGACATGGTTGAATACAGCAGGAGAAGCTCTGAATGTGTTTGTCCTTAATATCCTTAGTGCTTCTGGTTTTCATTTCATTAACTTCTGCTATGCTGCATGACCTTCTGACATTTGACTTCAAACTGACAGGAAGGGGTCATCCATGTATACACTTACTGTCATTAGATCTTGAATTTTGTTTCTGGACAGTTCTCTCACCTTGAATCTAACAGACTCACTTAGGTAAAAGGACTATTCAAGTCAAGCAAGAAACTACCAGGCAGTTAAAAGCCTTGTGCATGTGGAATTCTCTAAATCATCCTGTTAAAGGCAAGGCCCTGAAAATTCAAAGAGTTAGTAATGACTAAATTTTAAACAGATGCACAGACATGAACAAATTATGGCTCTTCTGAGGCTGAAGAGAAAATAAAATAGGCTTATTTCCGCTCCTAAGCAGTTTTTTTAAACCCAAAATGGCATTTTCATGAATCCCAACTGTTTACATACATAGTTACTGCATACTTGTTACTTGATCTTTCTGAAAATGTTTTTCTTAACATGATGACTTATATGATACCCACATCAGGTCAAAATCTGTTGTGAGCTGCACTCTGCAAGTACGCAGGAGAGCAGAATTTGGTCCATGACAGTAACCAAGTAGTACAAAATGTAACTTTGTGTCTTTTTTTCCAGACTCTGACTTTGATTTTAGCTACCAAGCATGTCCACACTGATACATACTTTACTTGAAAGAACAGGAAGGAAAATATTTTTCATTATATAGTGGACTCAACTATAGTGAAGACAAAATTCACTGTGAAGATATTGAACATACAGGGGCAAGGGCGGGAACAGATTTTTTTTTCACTGACAGTGGTCTCAGTTGAGATCCAGACCAAAGATATAAAAAGTTTATTAGAAAACAGCATACTCCTTAGTTCTCTCATTGTTTGGCACTTTGCTTCCTAGTTTAAGGAGAGGTACTTGTCACTAATCAATAACTTTGTATATAAAACTCTATCTGCCCACAAAGTCTTTTTTTTTTTTAGCTTGTTAAGTTTCCCATTCTTCATGATTTATGTACTTGAAAGAGAAATGGTCAATGAAGAAGCCCTTAAGTTTATTAAAAAAAAAAAAAAAAAGGGAAAAATTCTTTCAGGTGATCTAAAGAATATGAAACTCTTTGTGGATTTTGTATTTACTATGTAATTGATTATAATCTTTTTTATCATTGTGTCACTTCAATCCCCTATAGCATCACTCCAACTCAACCAAATCGTTATACAATGTGGAAACCATTCAGAGAAAATTTGTGAAAACTCTCATTTTTGAGCTAGAAGTTAGATTTACACAAGTGCCTTATATTTACCTTGTAAAACTTCACTTCCTTTCCCTTCCTACGACACAGCTACACTGACTTTCATAGCTATGGAAAAAATTTCTGTCTTTTTATCTGAGCAAATCTAGCACATGGCAACCAGATATAAAATTAGAATTACATCTTCCATCGAGTGGTTACCGCTTACTTTCACCAGACTTTTGGCTTCTGAGTGCTCTCACTCTTTTCCTGAATGTCTCAGTTAAAGCACTTTCACTTCGGATTTTTTTCTGACCATTCCAGTGTTGAATTCTACCCAGATTTATCTCTGCACTCAAGTGTCCATATATAGGTCACATAAAGCTGATAGAAGGAGAAAGGAAAGAAAAAAAACCACATAGTATATGGGAAGACCAGAGATAGTGTTTCGCTCCTCACAAAAAAATCAGAGACAACAATGTCTTCTGGGCATGAAGTCCAGTAAGCAAATGTTTATTTCTAAGTTGATTCTTCCTCTTGCCTCTATGGCTCCTGTATCTGTGAAGCTGAAGCTGCAGACAACCCATCTTTCTTTCTTTTATTCTTCTTCTTTTTTATTTTTATAAATCTTGTTGTGGTTTTTTTTATGTGGATTCTTTTTAGTTTTTAGGTTTTTGTTTGGTTTGGTTTGGGTTTTTTTGTTTTTTATTTTATATTTGTTTTTTTTCTGGGTTGTTTTCCTGTTCCAAGTAGCCTCTACATACACCTGTCCTGGCCCACTACCCAGCCACATAAGTGCTAGTGCTGGCACAAGGGCAGTGAATGGAGTAATTTCATTTGGTTGACTTTGATTAGCTAAATCCAGTTGTGGTACTGGTATGATAATGCACTCAGGATTAATTCCCCCAGGTTTGCACGCTAGTACAGACAATTCTGACTTTTGAGGTATTCCTCCAAGACACTGGGTTTACTTGAGCTCCTGTCTGCTACTGCCAAAGCTGCCAATGTGCAGCCAACTTGGCAATGCAGCTGCTCTTGCCCTACCTGGGATGGCTGGTGCCAGTCTGCACTTTATCTGCTCAAAAACTAACATACACATTGTGCTTACAGGAAAAAAAAAATAGTGGTCCAGTATGCACAGTATGGACAGGGTGGTGTTATTGATTTGGGTATTCTTTATTCCTAGCTATTGTTCACTCTGAGACAATAAAATCTCAAAAACTGTGTTTGTTAGAAATAAAAGCATTGGAAGCTCTGACTGGAAGGCTACAGATACACATAACAGAAAACGGGGTGGTAAGAAAGCATGGGGTTTTATAGTTATTTTACAGATACACATGACAAAAACCAGGGTGCTAAGAAAGCATGGGGTTTTATAGTTATTTTAGGTCCCTAAAAATCCATTTGTCCAGAGAAAATTTGATGGAATGAGGGAGAAAGAGAATTATTCTATCTAAACCAGTCATAATAAAATATTTTGGAAACTCACTTTGATCTCATGCTAGCTTACAAGAAAATTTATCCTAAATAAGATTTTCAAAACTTATGCCTCTATACAGAAGACATAGATTGTTCAATCAGAAATTATTTAAAATTTCTGCATTAAGGAAAAGAGTCCAAACCTACTGTATTAAGGGATAGCTTAGAAATGGCTTATACATTTGTTAAAAACTGTCAGAGAAAATAACATCTAGAGGAGGTAATGGTTGGAGAGAAATCTGAATGCACTTCTAAGCCAATGTATGAGACTAAAATTTGAGTTTAATATATTCTGTAACAGACTAACCAGGCTATACACACACATATACTTCTATAAAAATCTATATATTTAGCCACTTATGTCATAAACATATTTTAAAAATATATACAAGTCTCTAAAGACTTTGACAGTTAACTACAAGCTGTATTATGTCAGCACAGAGCTTGAGGTTAATTGGAAACCTCCAGTACCTGCTTAACTGGAAAAATCAGTCTCTTTCTGAGTTTCCTGTGGTTTTTAGCAATAGGCAGAAAAAACTGGCATACCATCTGCAAGAGTGCAGATGCAATCCAGGTGAAGATAAGACCCTATTCTTGACAGATTTCCTACAGCTTTTTGCCACTTTCAGTAGCACTTGATAAGCCTTAGTACTTGCTTTCTGATTGCCAGAATATTTTAGCATCAGTACCGGCAATTATTCTGAAGCTCTCGGGTACGGACATAGCAATTTATCTGGAGCTTTGGAAATCTAAAGTATATTTCCTTGATCACTGGACTAATTTTCAACTGAAAACTCAACTTTATTCATAGGTCTCATCATTTTTGCCTTAGCTGTTTGATTCAAAATAACTGGTGTAGTTTAAAGCCACCTAATAAAGATATATAAGAACTTGCTTACATTTGGTGTAAAGATGAGCGTCTGTGCATTCTGCAATTACAGAGGACTTCGCAAACATGATGAGAAGAATTTGTGTCTGCCTCTGAAAATTCCACAACAGTAGACTTGAAGTAGTTCAGGGTTTCCTTAATGTGATAAAGAAGACCATGGTTCAGTCATAAACACATCACTTTGTGCCTGGGGAGAAGGCAAACAAAACAAACTTTATCAGGAAAATGAAGAAAAATCTAGGATATGTAGTGATAAATATGATTAATTGTGATAAATGATTTAGCCTCAAACAGGATTCCAATTAAAGTTTACAGTTTATTAAGTGAGTAAAGGCAAGCAAACAGCGCTGGGTGCGTGGGGACATTTTGATCTCTCAACACGCACGCAGTACAAGTCTTCTTTTCGGGTTTATAGTTCTTTAACTAATACATATTCATGACATTTCGCAATACTCTTATACATATGCATGACCTATCCCCACTTCATATTATAATTAGCTCTCCTCCCATCCGCGCCTGCGCAGTGTCCCCTGCTGGTGGTCATCGGTGGTCGTGGTGGGATGAAAGCTGGTTTTTTTTTTTCATCACCTTTATTAAACTTTCCTCCTTGCACAGGGTTAGTTACTTCTTGGCTCTTGCTCAAACCACAGGACTGGTATTGTCTCGTTTCTGAGGAGAGTTCAGGTAAGTGTCTTCTTTCTGGTGCCTTATGGGTCTTATACAACTATACACTCCATTCCACTTCTCAATCTGTTCTCCGTACAAGGACAGACAAAAGAGCCACAGAGGTCGCATCTTCCTCATGACCTCCACATTATTTTAACACGAATCAGACTGACACATCTCACAATCCCCCATTTTCTTTTTGATAATATTGATTCATGTTTTTGTTTCTAATCGAGTCAATACTTGCTGAATTGGTATCAATTCTGGATCTTCTTTTGTTTTTAGTATCATTAGGGAATGAGTTTTTCTTTTTCTCGGTTCTGAATCAGCAGGTACTGCAGTTATCTGCATTCCCTGTATGATCGAATGAATTAGTTTAATAAAACAAGGTATTAAACATGGACTTACTAACAGTCCTGCGAATGACCCTCATATAACAATCCCAATCTTAGTAAAATAAATAAATAGTAAATCTTAGCTCTTATTTCAGTGATGTCCTAGGAAAATGATAGTTTGACAGTTTCTTTAACTTTAAAACTATTTTTTAGCCTCTGCATCACTTCTGGAGTGATCTTAATGAAAAAATATAATGAGATGGATAAGAATGAATGGATGACTTAAAGTCCCAGTGCTTTAAAACAATTGCCTCATAGCAGAAGTTAATGTTTGTCATGAGGGTTTTTCTTTCATACACAAACACCCCCACACACAGTCACACACATAAAACCCTTGCTTTTGCCTAATTCTTGTTAAAAAACTGAGCAGGGGAAAGAAAGGAAGTGAAATGTCTCATATAATCTCATTGAACTGTCCTTGGTGAGTGCCCCTGCTTTTTCCACAGGCAACCTATGTGCTCTTGACTATTCAAACATTACTGGACAGAGATCCTTTTTGTATGTATTTCACATTTATACAAACTGTAAGGCCACATACCTCTACAACTATGTCCAGATTTCAGTAATGGATCCTCAGTTTCTTGCAGCTGTTTTCCTTCCCTTGAATACACCCTCTGTTACCCAGCTGCTAAACACTGTTGATCACAAAGGGTATTTGAATTAGGCTTTGGTATACAGCAAGTCGTTTATGCTCAGAAACACATTTTGCATATTCAGACTTATCTCCTCAGACCTCTCAGGCTTCCCTCATCCTTATTTATTCCCCAGACTGAACGCATTCTGTTATAGTGACCCCAGCACAACTCCCCAAAGTAAGATATGTGGACATAGTATGGAGATCAGTAGCTCAGATGGATCTAACAGCTTGCATCTGAGAGAAAACTGTATTTCTCAGCAAACAAAAGTAGATTAAAAACCAGCTAACACTTTCCAAGCTTGGTGGGCCTTCAACTGGGAAACTTACCACAGCTAGATTACTTTATCGGAGTTTCCATTGTTGTTGACAACAGATGTGAATACTCAGCACTTAGTACTAATTTCTAATGTAGTAGTAGCCTGCACCCAATCCAAAGGACTGGCTGTAGTATGCCCTCTGAGAAGCAATAATCTTTGCTTGGGACGTGGTAGAAGGCTCTACAAATTCCTTTGAAGACTGATAATCAATATAAAGATGAGCGATGTCCAACTTTCAGCACAGCACATCAATTACATTTAGTTGAGAAGCAGGACATTTATCTAAAGCTGTGTCTATACTGCAGGCTCTACCTCAGCAGACTGGCTCTGAGACCATCTTCATTTGTTTAAACCTACTTTGTGCTTCACAGCACTGCAGGAGCATAGTTCAAGTACAGCCTGAAAAGGGTGGTAGCTACTGCTGTCAAACTTCCTCAGTTTGGAAGTGATTCTGTTACTTCGCCATCCACTGAAATTGGGGATGTAGTTTTTCTCTCATCAGATAGCAAGCGGTCAGTCGTTTCTGGCACTCTCTCTGTGACAACTGCTCCCTCCTTTGCCTCAGCCCTCCCACATGCCCACAGATTGCCAGGGGCTCACTGCAGCCCAGCTCACCAGCCTGCAGCTGCAGCCACACCACGAGAAAATGAACGTGGTGCCCTTGAGTCATTCATACAGAAAGCACTTCAAACCTTTTAAACCTAATGTAAACAGAATTCCAGCAAAGATTGTTCAGCCTTAAAGATGCATATATTATATATCTGACAGCACAACATTCAAATGGGAAAATACTTCTTTTTTTAAAAGTTCTATGTGGGCTGCCATTCCAGATCAGAACAGCAATACAAAACCCAGACATTATTCAATCATTCTGACAGTCTGGATTCCATGTCCTTGCAAAGGAGCCATAAATAATAATTTATAGTTTCAATTGCTTCTCATCCTCCATATTTTGCTTTGTTTCTCCTGGAATTACAGTAAGAGCTGAGCAGTGGCAGTTCTGATTGATAGATGCTATGGAAGAAGAGGTTTATAGTTTTACTAACTTGCAAGCCAGATTGGGGAAGTTGTTTGATGCTGTTTCCACGATTAACACCACATGGGGCTGGTTGTTACACGCTACACAATACTTGGGCTAGCACAGTATTTGGCAGTTTTCTTCTGCACTAGACCTGAACTCGCAAATCAGTGTTAACAGTGAAATTAATCCAGAAAACCAACCTAGATGATTACCCCTTTACCATGTATGTGCTGCTACATGTGTGGTATGCGGAAATCTCTTGCTGCTCTGCAGTGAGCTTTGAGATCTATTGCTTGTGCATTGCCAGATCCACTTTTCCCAGTGGAAAATGTCGTTTGTGATTATGGCACAGCTTTCACTCTCTGGACTGCAAACTAACTCATACAGCATTGCAAAGTCTCAGAAGATCAGGGAAACACATGGCAAGCTGAAGCAACTTGTTAAATTTCTGGAATTTGGTTGGTATTTAACACAAATGAAGTATGTCAGCACAGAAGTGTAAAAAATCTTACATGAACTTCTGAAGCAAAATCTGGCCCAGTTTGTTCTGACTCTTCTTGTCCCAATATATACTTTAGCTTCCAGCACTCTGTTGTATGCATCACAAGGCTGGTTTTATTGCTTCATTTAGTCTGTAATTGCCTATCTATGTAATTGCCTTTGCTGCCCTCTGACTGCCTTAAATTTGTCAGACCAGCTTTGCCTCACTGTCAGGTAAGACACTTTATTTATGATGTGGTGAGTTCTGGAACTTCAATAAAGGAGTGGGTAACACCATTGAAAGTTTAGGCATGAATTTTGTAAGAGTCTTTCTTTTAACAAATCCTAGTCCTTGGCCTGAAAAGCAGTAGATTACTGTCAAGAGTTGGTGGTTGTTTTACAATGTGGACAAGCATCTGCCAGGACAGATAGAAGTAGTTCATTTCCAGTTTAATGTGTCCCCAGCCCAGCTGCTAGTGCAGGGATGACAGCCTTCCTTACAGACTAGCACTGAGTTCCTCCTTCACCATCATGTGGCCAGCAGATCAAGTGGTTTTGGGGCTCTGCCTTGAAATCCTCTAGATCTTCTTGAGACTTCTGAGATCATTAGGGACCTCTTAAAGGAATACCAGAATGTCCTGGTGCTACAAGGAAAGAACCTCCAGCAGCTTCTAACAATATCAGCTATTCTTCACCAAATGATGCTTGAAGCATCTGTCACAGCTGACTCCAAAATGGGGTGCATCAGACACCTTTGCAATATTTGCTGGGGAGAGATCTGTGTAAGTGCTAGCGTAGGGTGTAGCTTACAGAGGAAGCAAATTTTGTGCACAAAAGCTTGAAACAGCAGAGAGACATCCAGACATGGTAGTGATTCCTCATATGGGACCGCTATCCTGGTAACATCAGACTTGGTCCACATCTAGCTCCCAAACTAGGATGCAGCTCTCCAAGTCTGGCACTGCAGGTGCCCAGAGCTTGGGGTAGATGGGCTCCTTGCCTGCAGGAGGTGTGCAATTGTGGAGGACAGCAAACTGTACTGCCTCAAGGATGATGATTAAGGGACTGTTGAGATCTTCTCTGAAGCTATGCAGCTTCAGCAGCCTGAACCTCCAGCTTTAGTGAAGGAGTGTCTTTATCAAGTTGAGAAATGGAAACTCTTGCAGTGCTGAAGGTTGGAAGCTTGATAACTGCTGCTCCACACTGTAGATTTGTAACTGCAGAATGAATAGGTCGGTACCCTGGTTGCAGATTAGGGTTAATGAGCTCTTGCAGGTAAATAATCTGAGCTGGCAGAGCCTGATCTGTGCAAAAGTACCATGAAGAAATGGTGAATGATAGTGGTGGGGGACACCCTGCTGCAGGGAACAGAGGGCCTGTTTGCTAACCTGTCTTGCTTTTTAGGGCTGTTTGATGCTGCTTGAAGGCTTGGATCTGGAATACATTATAGAGACTGTCTAGGCAATCCCAGCTCTTGGTCTATTTCTCCCTTGCTGTTCATTCATGTGGGTATTCCTTGCCTGTTCAGAGACCTGCTTGGAAGAATCCTATCAGAGAACATCCTGGAAAGAGGAGACGCCCAGGGGAGGGTTTTGGTTTTGTTTAGAGGTTTTGCATTTTGTTGGTTTTGTTGGTTTGTTTGTTTGTTTGCATGTTTGTTTGTTTTTCCCCTCCTGTCACCCTTAACTTCAAGAAGGGCAAGAGGAACACAAAGAAATACAGACTGGTCAGCCTCACTTCAGTCCTTGGAAGGTAATGAAGCAAATCCTTCTGGAAACACTAAGGACAAGAAAGTGATTGAGCATAGTCAGAATGGATTCAGAAGTCAGCGTGCTTGACCACCCGATTGCCTTCTATAACGAGACGATTTACCCAGCCCTAACCTCAATAAAGCTACAGACACTGTCACCCATAACATCCCCATAGACAAGCTGATGAAGTATGGGCTAGGTAAGTAGATGGCAAGATGGTTTGTAAAGTGGCTGAACACTGTGATTCAAAGTGTTATGGTGTGTGACATAAAGTTCAACTGGAGTTCTGTCACTAGCTGTGTATCCCAAGTGTTGATACTAGATACAATACTACTCATTTTCATTACTGAGCTCTATGATGGGACAAATTGCACTCTTAGCAAGTCTGCAGATCATTTAAAACAAGGTGGAAAGGCTGACAACACCAGATATCGGTGCTTTCATTCACAGAGACCTCAAGAAGCTGTGAACGAAAATGAGAAATGGGCCCACAGTAACCATGTGAAGTTCAATCAAGGTAAATGCAAAGTCCTTCATCAAGAGAGGAATAACCTCAGGCACCATTACCAGCTGGAAAGTGACTGCAGAAAGTGACACAGGGATCTTGGTGGACAACAAGTTGACCATGAGCCAGCAATGCACTTTGATGGCACAGAGAGACAACAGTATCATGGGCTGCATTAGAACACTATTTCCATAAGTTGAGTGGGGTGATCTTTCCCTTCTGCTCAGCACTAGAGAGAGAACTTTGGAGTAATGGGTCCAGTGCTGGGCTCCTCAGTACAAAAGAGACATGAACATATGGAAATGAGTCTATTGAAGGGTTGCAATGATAATCAATTATGACTGCAACATCTGTCATATGAGGAGAGGTTGAGAGAGTTGGAGTTGCTCAGTCTGGAGAAGGTTCAGAGGGCTCAGTGTGTACAGATACCTGGTGGGGGAAGGCAGCGTGTGAGTGGGGAAAGCAGAGAAAATGGTGCCAGACTTAAGAGATATCAGATATAAACTGAAATACAGGAAAATCCATTTAAAGTTAAGAAATTGCTTTTTCCATGAGGGTGGTTGAACACTAGAATAGGTTGTCAAGAGAGGCTATGGAGTCTCCCTGCTTGGAGACAAAAACCAGCTGAGCATGGTCCTGTACAACCTGTTTTAGCTGACTGATTTGTGCAGTAGGATTAGGCAGTGTCAAGCGGTGCTTTCTACTCTCAGCTTTCCACTCTGTGATCTCATGACCTGTAAATATCAAAGATTTCTGGTGCTTTGAGCAGGAGTGTTACAAAAACTGAGGGAACTTCTTTTAAACTTGAAATGCATTATCACTTGTGGAAAGTATCACATATTGGCTTGCAAGACACTGCATCACTGTAATTGAGTGAATATGGAATGTTTACATTATTTCCCTTCTTGAAAAAAAGGTGTTCATGACAATTTGTTGAAAACACTATATGAGCTGCTTCTTTGAATTGATCCAATTATTTTCATTGTGATCATTACAAATGTTACTCAACAACACCATTATGACAGTCTTAACTAGGGATACTAGTTGACGGTAAAAAAAAAATATCCGGTTTTCCTTCTTTTCTTTTCCCTTTTACAGCCTTTTCCATTGAAAGCTGAAAAAAAAAAAAGTTGGCCAGCTAGTTTTAAACTCTTTTCATTGAAAACAATTCTTCTCTATCTGATGTCAGGACGATGATGGTGATAGAGGATTACTCTGGTGTTTCAGCCTTCCAAGATCATGTAGGAAGCACACTGTTCTGAGAAAGTGTGATCTGTGAAAGAAAAATTTCACAGTTGTCACTGGTCATCCAAACCCTGCAGCATAGTTTACAGAATATGTGTTAGCAATACACCAAAGAATCTTTACTGTGCTAACTTCTGCAGAAGCAGACAGGAGACACAGTTAGGGTACAAAGCTGGGAATACTCCCTGAATAGTTCGAGTATGTAGTCTTTTTTGCAGGGAGAAAACCTAACTAACTCTGTCTTTTCCAAAACATTTGACATTCATGTTCAGCTACACTTGAGGTTTTTTTCTTCACTGAAGACAAAGAGAAGCTTGTAAGACAGGTTTATTGACTGTCTGGAATACTTTATATTCCAGTATCTTTTGTCACCTACACAAGTAATCACATGTGTTTTCAGCTTAGTTCCAATGCTTTCAGCCAGACCAATGTCTGGGTTTTTATTTCAGTGTCTGGCTCTGACTGAGAGGATTCAGAGCTCCACTGAGCATTCCCTGCTTCCATACAGAGCACACATAGAGCACATGCTTCACACATCTGCTGATAACCAGAACTGTTCTCTGCTCTGCCATGATGCATTTTTTCTAATCTCCTAAAGCATAAAAAGGTGTCCTACTAGCCTTTCTTATCTGTCCATTGACGTAGCTTTCTTCATGCCATACCATTGACCTGAGTTCTGAGGACTCTAGGCAGTGGCATCATAAGAGTTACTTCTTACTGCATTATAACTCCTGCTTCTATTGCCAGTTTCTACAAATAATGTCTCTTCCATATCAGGCTAGGTACAAATAAGAACATCTGTTGCAGCCTGAGGGTAATAGAAGAAGGAATAAACAGACTTTGTAAGGTTTTTGATAGAGTATCGTGTAGTAGACTTGCAGTCAGATTGTACCCAAAGAAGATAAGGACTAGACAGGTGGACTAGAGCGTAGGTGAAAAACTGTTTGTGTTGCTGAACTTGGGGATCATGTTCAACTGTTTGAAATCTCTTATTTAAGTTGTGCATCATTTTAAAGAGTTTAAGTATTTTGATATGTAAAAATAAGTTACTGCTTGAAATCGAAATTGTACCAGGCTAAATATGATGTTCCTGAAGGGCTAGTATTGTGCCTATACTGTTTAATGTATACACCAAATCCTGGAGAATGGGACAGGAACACAGCCTTATCTGATTCACAAGTGACACCCTATGGGGACAGTGTCACCACAGCAGGGCAGGGCTGCCTTTCAGGGAAATGAACCAGGAGAAACACCATGCATTTCAACAAGGACACATGTGAAGTCCTGCATCCAGTACAGACTAAACCTGTGCATCGGTACAGCTAGGCAGATGGCTCATGCAGTATGATGAAATCATAGCAATAGCAGTCAGTAACAGAAGATGTGGGTAGAAGATACTCTTGTGCTTCTGGTAAATCAAATTATTACTGGTGCATGTTAATGTGTTCTGTTGATGCACTCTGGATTAAATGACTTCCAGAATCAGTTTCCAGGTAATTTTTCTTTTTTTTTACCTGTCTCTGATTACACCAACAGGGACTGTTGGATGATCTGAGTTCTATCTGGATCCATTCTTATAAAGGAAACTGCCTTGAATCTCTTCTGATTGTTTCCTATGACACAGTTGTAGCTTTCGGTCTTTTAAAACTGGTCTTGTATGGTAGCATGGCTATGTAAACCTCAGCCTAGCAATTCTCAACTTCTACGGCTGTGATAAAGATACTTATCTGTCATAAATATTTGCTTTTGTGTCAGATAGTTGCTCTCTGACTGAGTAACCCTGCAGTATCTAGCCACTAAAGGCAGACCCATGGTCCCTTTTGAGCCTGTATTTCTATAATTTCTAATGTTTTATGCTTTGAGAGATGTAAGAAAATTCTTCACAGCTCTATGGGATCACATTGAAGTATGTTACAGTCTCTAAAATTTCCTTTATTTTTGTGTAAAATTTTCCTTGTTCTTGCTTTGTTATTTTTGGAAGCAAGGAGCATTCCCGTGCAATATGCCAGTGTGTTGGCAGACATTGAGCTAATGAGGTGAAATGCTTCTACACAGTGTCAGGGGCAAGAATGCCAGTTTAAGCTTTCAACTCTCTCCATCATCCCTAAATAGAAAACAACAGTGCTTTGTAAATGCTGCATGCTGAGGGCTACATTGCTTCTTTAGTGAAGGAAAAAGGTGCAAATGGCCAGACAGCAGCTTACCTAGCAGCACAGAGCCAACGAAAATACCTCAAGACCATAGTGCAGAGCAGAGTCAGTGATGCCTGGCTGTAGCCTGCTAGTCTGGCAATGCGAAGCTGCTGCAGTAGTTTCACATTTCTTCCAGGTTACCAGCTAAAAGATTCTTAGAGCCACTCCAGCCTGAATAAAAGGAAATAAATTGGACACGTACCAATGCAGAGCCATGCTGAGCCATCCTTCCCAGAATGTAAGTGGTCCAGCACAGATACAGATTGACTCTGAACATCAATATCTGTACTTTCCTAAACTTCCTTTTTAAAACTGAGTTTTGATCCATACAGAGGGAATAATAATAACTACACACCAAGGAGGAAGGCTGGATTATATTGCTATTTTTATAGCTGTCATAATTCATCTTTATTTGAAATCATCCTCAGCCAAGGTCTCTTGTATAAAATTACATTTTTCTATACTCACTGGGCTGACTAAGTAGTTAGGTGAAAAAGTTCAAAGAAGTCTGTCCTAGATGTGTGTGTATGAAAAGGCAAGCAGATGTTAGAGGGGATATGATCAAGGGAATTTTGGGGTTTTCTATCACTACTGGATTAGAGAAGCAGCTTTAATATAAATAGTGTGCATATATAAATATATATGCATTTATATGCATTGTAAATATATAGATTTACCTGTGAAAGGGGACAGAATTAAAACTGTAACCCTCAGTAGTAGAAAGAAATATATAAGTTAATATAAAGTAAATAACCTACTCTCTTTCACCATAAGACTTCTGCTTACTGCTATCTGGCATGATGACAAACATTTCCCTAGTTCCATGTGATTTCATATATCTGGGTGTGATCAAATGCAAAGGTGACCCTTAGAGCTAAAATGAGCCTCTGGACCGAAATCAGTGTTGCTGCAAATGTCCTTAGAACTCCATAATTTTAGCAGAAAGGAGTATCATCCATACTGCCAGTGGGTTCTTATGATTTCAGCTCATAGGACTTGTTCAGACATTTCAGAACAACTCTCAAATGATTTTAGAGTATTCTGGACCAAGGAGGTGCTCATTATTTTTGATGAGTTTAAAATGTCAATTCAAAGGTGTGATTCTGCTGGTCAAAATCAGATCATACAGATGTCTATGACAGACATTGAAGTTGGAACTGGTTACCCAAGGTTCCCTTTGCAGTCATTGGAAAGAAATAGAGACATCAGTCCAACTCATCTCATCCAAATATGGGAGTCAAAGATGAGTCAGCCTAACTTGTTCTCTAGAGGTACATATTCCTCTTTACTGCCTGTGAAGGGAGCCTAAGGTGACCTTCTCCCTCTCTGTACATGCAGGTATTTCTCATTCATTATTCTTTATTCTTTCTAGTCCTCTATGTTCTTTCATGGACTCTTTCATGTCTTTCCAGCCTTCTGAGTTGACCATTCATTTGGTTCCCTGCTCTTTCTTTTCAGTAATCTTTGAATCACCATTTAAATGTGTTCTTTCCTTTCACCAAAAATTAAACTCCAGTTTTATAAACCATGTTGTTAAGGATTCACATCGACCAAATACACCCCAGATTCTCTTAGGTAAAGCATGCTTTTCACTCCTCAAAGACCACTTCCATATTTTTCCTCAGGTATTCGTAAGCAAACTTTCACAGAATCACAGAATGAAGGTGGAAGGGACATCTGGAAGTTATCTACTACAGCTCCCTTGCTCAAGAGGAGCCACCTGCAGTCAGTTGCTCAAGGGAATGTCCAGATTACATTTAAATATCTCCAAGTTGAGATAATCCACAGCCTCTCTGGACTCTAATCACAACCTCCACAACCTCTCTGGAGTCTCTCAATTAATTTTATGTCCTCCTCTTTGATGTTTCCCTAATGTCTTCAGTGCTGTTATCTCTGGTTTTCTTGAAAATTTGTCCTCCTTTGGGTTTTGGGTATTTAGTCTTTCCTGGCTTCTTTTTCCATTTGATTCCTTCTGTATACTTCAGAGGATCCTTCTCTTTTTTCCTTTCCTTTCTCTGTGAAGAGTATTCCAGGTTCTCTTCTTCCATTTTCTTCTGAATGTATTTTTTGTATTTTTGAGTCACATAGCTGTTGTATTATTTCCATAAAAATCACACCTTAAACTTCCCTTCCATGACAGGAAAGGGAACTAGATGTTGCTAAACTAGTGATAACCTGTAGTTAATAATTGTCTCATGACTTTCTCACAGTCCCTGCTTTGTCGGACTGCATTTATTTTTTCCTATTTTGCATTTGAGTGTGAACTCTCCTGATAAAAACAAATAATTTTGTTGCTGTTTCTCAGTACCATGTCATGGACAAGGACTTGATCCATGAGTCAGTCTTCAGTAGCTTATTAATAAAAACAGTTCAGAATTTAAAATGTATTTGTAATAGAAATGTGCTGTTCACAAGCTGTAACATAATTTTTTGTCCATGTATTAGGCTAATATTTGTGCCTGTGTGAAGCGAGTAAATATTTCAACCTTTCCGATGCACAGGAGGAATGTAGTCAGATTGCATGCCTCTAGTTCCATACTATCTTGAGTAAAATTGTTATTAATATCAATTGCTTGATGGTACATGTGATAAATGATTTTAATCTCAAACGGAATTCCAATTAAAGTTCAAAATTTATTGAATGAATAGAGACAAGCAAACAGCGCTGGGTATGCTGGGAGTCTCCGCTCCACTAAGACGCACACCATACAGTTGTCATCTTTGGTTTATATACCTGTTGCTAATACATATTCATAGCTATTTCCGAGAAAAGTTTGGTCTTTACCGGAAATCTTCAGCATATGTGCTTTACAGGCCTCTCTTACATAATACTATGAATCAGCAATTCATAACACTATGAATCACTATGAATCAGCAATATATAACACTATGAATCACTATGAATCAGCAATACATAACACTATGAATCACTATGAATCAGCAAAAAACCCCACTACGTGGTTATCAGCAAAAAAACCAAATTGGTCAAAGCTGATATGATACAATGTTCGTTAGGTGGCTTTTGCAAGAAACAGGATCCACACACATACCAGTCTGCTTCCCCCAAGCCTGCGGCTATACAAGAACAAGCAGAATGATTAAAAGTCACATTTCCCCTGTGGCCTTAGCATTGTTCCATATTGACACGAATCAGGTGAACACATTTCACAGTACAGAAGGTACTAAGACAATACTATGAAAATAGAATGCTAAAATATATTATCGAATGTAGCAAACTCTTTAAGATTTATCTCTGTGAACCAGTGCACTAGAAGCATTCTGTTGTCACTGTCGTCTTCGAATATTTTTCTGGTGCAGCTATAAAAGACGTGTTCTGTGACCCTCATACTTATGTGCTGCTGCTATTTAGACACTTAATAAGTCAACAGGAATTTAAATAAACACCAAGGGAATATCAGTGCCTGTACTGAGCTGGAATTGTATTGAAGTCTATGAAACTTCTTTAGTTTATGCTCACTAAGGACCTAGCAGACAGTCTGCAAAAAACAAGAGTTTCATGCTGGCTCCTTTACAAGTGTAGCAGTTCAAACATAGTCTGACGGTGGATTCATAATGTGACTTATCGATGTGACAGTCACTGGGACCTTGTTATAGTCAGAACTAGACTGGAATGTGAAAACTGTAAATTATAAAATTGCCTGAAAATACACGAAATCTTATTGACCAGATGACAGAAAAACAGTTTAAACTTGTGACATATCCTGAGCTCCTTTTATCAGGTTTACAAGATTTAAAGGGAAAATTCAGGGTGAGAAGAAACTAGCGATGAGACAGATTTTTTTTATTACTATGTGTAGACAATGATGTAAAATGTACATTGTTCATAAATCTTATTCAAAACTGTATGGTTTCATATACTCATACTAAAATTCACAAGGTTTAAGAACTGTTATACCCAGAGGGATCATAAAGTACATTCATTTTATTTTTTTACATAAAAAAATTAATAAATCTTCTAACTGTATTTTACCCAATGCTTCTTTTTTTTCATGTTATTTTATTTTTAAGAGATCTGTATTCTTTAGTTTTTATGAGAACTTACAGTCCATTGACACAAAAAGACATGCTGATTTCATTGCATGATAATCATTGGTATAAGCTAGCATGCAATGAGATGAAGTGTTTCAAGTGAGGAAAACTGTAAAACATTGAAATAAGTCTTAGCACAGTAATGTACTTATCAGTGTTTGCCATTGATTGCGTATCTCTTAATTCTGTGGTTTTGCTATGTGCCTTCACATTTCACAATATTTCCTAAGATGAAATTTTCCTTGTGGAGCTCTTTTCCAACAATTATATGCTTTAAGTGAAAGTAAATTTTCACGATAACCCATTTTGTATGACTAACAGTTCCATAGAAATTATCCTGGTTGTGCTTGCTTCAAGCTAAGCAATTCAACCCTGAGCTGTAGCAGTCCAAGAGCCGTCCAAGAACAGATCCACCCAGACAAACTTTCTAAATCATAGACCTGTTTCCTGTTCTTTCAGGTATAGGTGTAAGGATCAGTCTGGCTCATAGTTTAAGCAGGTTTCTGTGATGTCCAGTGCACCAGGCGACTTGTGGGAGGTTGCAGGAGCAATTCAGCCTTAGATTGCCTTGAGGCCCTGTCTCTGCAGAGACGACCCATCGGGAGCTGTGTAGAGAGCTCAGCCCTGAGTTGTCTGGTAAGCAGAAAGCTAAACAGGGCAGTATTGCATCATTCAAAGAACAAAAACCTGAGCTGAGCCTTGAAATTCCCCAACAAATAGTATGCCCTGAGTCCCAATCAAACCACTATTCAGTTGCCTAAAAGTAAAACAAAGGTAAACTGGAGGACTTCTATCTGGCTCCAACAGACCCAAACAATACAAAGATATGCAAGAGATAGAACTTACAGAAGGGAACGAACATCCATGAATAAACAAAGATAAAGGCAGGCATTGCAAAAGAAACAACCACCCAGATGGTCTAATCTACTCAGACATGCCCCTTCCTGCTGTCCCGTACACCAAGGGATAAAAACTCTAAGATTTATGTTAGATATGGGGAGTTACTTCTCCAGCCATGGAGTGATGAGAACCTTCCCCCTTGGTCAGAATTCTGGCCAAGGGAACTTACGTGGGAGCCCTTACCTGGAGGGGTAAGTGAATATTTGGCAGACTTTAAGTTTGTCGTCACAGGTGATTGACTAACACACGTGTGGTATTCTGAGTTGTTTGTGAGTTGTGATAGTGTGTTCCATGAATCGCCTGGGAATTGTAATACTGAATTTTGTGAGTAGCCTGGGAGTTGTGAATTCCTTATGAGCAGTAACAGTGAGTTTTGTGAGTGGTCTGCGGCCTGTCGTGAATTGCCTGTGAGCTGTAATAGTGCATTTTGTGACTGTTGTAGTTACAACAGTGCATTTTGTGAATCTCTTGTGGTTGTAAATAGTGTAGTCTTGCTTTTAAAACTGCAATAGCGCATTCTCCATTGTATTCATAGAACCTGCAATAGTGACGCACTGGATCTGCACATGTTGTTCAATTAAATTGATAAATTTAAACTGCAGTAGAGTCTCTTTTTGTCACAATAGAGTGAAGGGATCAACAATTTATGGCAATGCTTGAAACAGTTCTCTTCTTTCTTGCTATCAGTTACAGCAGTTAACCCATGGCCAAGCAAAGCATTATCTAATTGTTTGTTACCTTTTTGGACACATGGAAAGCATAAACTGCCATCAAAGGAAGGACTAAGGTATCTCTCAAGCAACTGTAAAAGCTCTTTGAAAATTAGTTCACATTGTCAATAATACAAACTTATCCCTGATTTAAAGAAAGAAAATTATTTCTTATTCAACAACCAGTAAAAGGCTTGGGGAGGTGGAGAAGAAGTAAAAGATTCCTGGATTTGAGGGCTGAACAGAGACTGATATCTTTTGAAGATAAGTATGGAAGCAATCAGACATCAGAAGCTACCATAAAA
>NW_010203728.1:99538-124826 GCF_000695765.1 Mesitornis unicolor | reverse complement strand
GAAAGAGGGCTCAAGACCCACACCTGCTTAGAAAAACAGATTCTGTTATTTCAAAAATTCCATGGCTTGCAAATCCCCGAGTATTTCAGCTAGAAAATATGACTTACCTCAATCTTTGCATTGCAGATAAAAATTTTTGAAAGGACCAATAATTATTCATGTGCTTTGTCCTTTCAAATGAGCTTATCAATATATCTCTGCAACCCAGTCATAATTTCTTCATGATTATTGAAGAAGCTCTGATTAGAGGATACATACTCAGTTTTTAAAATATAATTTTACTTTTAAGCTGTAACTTGACTAAATATTTTGTTTGTATTAGCCACCCATTTGGAAGCAGTAGGTTTAATTCATGGTTAGGTTAAGTATAGGCTTGGCTGAGGAAGTCTACACTTGTCCAGGCAATTCATTAAAACTTAAAGAATACTTTAAATACCAAAGTAAAAAAAGAAGGAGCCTGAAGGTGAAGAGCTGTGCATATTGGCTAGGTGATGTGTTAGAAAGATTACAGAGCACCTATCCACAGTAGATTTTTCTGTAACCAGTAAAAAAGCTCCTCCAAATGAGTGAATAGAGTTCATCCTGAAGTTCTGCTGTGTGGGGAAAATGGAAGGAGATTGAGCTTGTGTTTGATTTTCTAACACAGAAGAAATGAATGCTCCCAAAACAGAAACTGCAGGTGACCAAGCTACTAACAGGATTATTTCACAATGAGTTGTGGCTAAATAGCGTCTGCCTGGGAATTTCTGTGTACACAGCTAGGAAGTAAGACCAGTAGTTGCAGGAGAAGCAGAATTTATAAAGCCTGGTTTCCTGCGATATTCATAGAGTTTTCTCCAGTGTGGTTTCTGCAGAACCTAATAATAATAATATTTTCTGGGCAGATTTTCATACATCAGTGTGGGGGATAGTTATCTACATAGACCTCCTCTACTCAACTACCCATGTTTTAATAATATTTTGGTATCCCTCTGTCAGGAATGACTGGGTAATAAGTTACAAAAATTTTTTGATGCAATGGGAAGCTGGAGGTGGGTAAAGAATAAAATTGCTATAAGGTACATTTTTAAGACAAATGCTTGCTCAGGTATCCTAACTCTCCTGTGCCGAAGTTTGTTCACAGAGAGTGGGCACACTCTTAAAGCATTTTTTTAGAACAGTCTTTGTTCTGTGGGACACACCAGTTTTGATCAGTCTATACCAAGTGAGAACTAGTTACTAGGGATAAAAAAAATAATTCATAGCTGAACCTGATTAAAGATACTAATTTTTAACATAGATTTCATACGAATCCAGAGCAAAGAGGTTTTGATACCACTTTGCCATAATTTCAAAGAAACTTTGTGTTGTTAAATATCTGTATCTATGCACAAAAGCAAATACATCAGAAACTGTCATTCATATCTGTACATTGGCAGTAGAATTATAACAACTGCGCATACAATCTGATGAAATTAAGTAAACCTGAAAACAGCAATAGAATTGACTTTTTTTTGGGATCCAAGTTATTCTAGGAATACAAGAACACTATTCAAGTCCCAATAGACATTAGCCTCTAAGAGAGGGTTTCATTTATTTCAGGAAATATAGGAAATTATCTTAATATGTTCTGAAATAGACCTTGATTACTTTTTTCTCTGAGAAATAGAATCTAATCTATAGCTGATTGCTACCAAGCAAGGCTACATGAGTTTTTGGGGTTAGGTTTCGTGTTTATGTTTGGAGAGTTGTGATTCCCTCATCACAATAATCTGTCTTGGCTTAGTGTTGACAAATAGCATCATCTTGATTGTCACACACGCTGTTGCACAGTTCTCAAGCCTGGGAAGAGAAAGGACCAATATTTTAAAACATATACAGTAATCAGTTCTATTGGAAGGTTAATGGCCTCTTAATTTGTTTTCACAAAATAAATACCAAATTTTTTCAATTTCCAGTCTGCTCACTCAATCACATTCTAGCTAAAACACTGCAAAATTAGTTGCATGTGAGTGGAGCTACCTCTAGGGGATTAATAGCTCAAAGCAGATGTAGAAGATCTCCTCAGCCTGACTTGCTGTTGCTGTTCTGCATCAAAACTCTGTCAAAATGAGTGAGCTGAGGTTGCCCTTTGCAAGAGATGCTCAACTTTCAGCCTCCAGGCCCTGTGGATGTTAGAAGAATGACAGCAAACAGACAATGTAATGTCTGAGGAGAAACCCGACTGTTTTTCCACACTGCAGCAAGTACCCAGCTGATCCCAGAACTGTCTTTCACCATTCAGCTTCCTGAAGGCTTCAATTTATCATCTGATCTTGTGGGATTCAGTGGGAAATAAGCATATGGTCAAAATTAAAATTATGACTTTTGATTTTTTTTTCCTAGACTAAAGGGAAGGGAATGTCAGACTATATGTGAATGATTCTGAAACCTGAAAGTCAGGTAAAATATTTAATATCTCCCTTCTTCCCAGCTTTTTTCCCACACCTTGTCCTTGCCTGAATCATTTTTTATCAAACCATCATACACTATAAAACTCTGTGCTATAGTAGTTTCTGCAGAGTTGGGAGGTGAAAGACAGAACAGGGAAAACAGTTCTTCTTTCTTAATGAAATATTTCATTTAGGTCAGAACTGAACACAGTTTTACAACTTTAACCTCTGGAAAAAAAAGTTAAAAAATAAGAATATTCATTGTTTTTTGACTTTTTTTAATGAATCAAAAATCAAATATTCTTGCAGCCTTGTTCCTTAGCTTTATCTAATAGTTACGTTCCTATATTGTTCTTTAATCATAGTAATATGCAAAGTATAGCTTTATTATTTGACTATAATTTTTTGGGAAGCAAGAAGATGTTTGTATAAGAACAGTAAACTAAGAAGGTTCATGCAAATAAAATGTACGGAGTGATTTGGAAAACATCCTGAATGGAATGGTTTTATTTCTCACCGTATTCTTTTTAGGTACTACTGATCATGAGTGCATTACAGATTTAAGCCCAGTCTTTAAAAACTATTCAGCCATTAGCTTAGCAATTTGAAACTCATCTTCAAAAACAAGACTCTAGTTTATCCCATTACTTGCAGCTCAATGTCTCAGTGATGCAAATCGTTATATGTAATTATGATTTATGTTGTTATGTGGAATCTCCATTCTTGCAGTTTAATGACCCATTCCTTACAAAGTAGGCTGAATGAACTTTGATAATTAATGTTTTTTCCTTAGTGTGTAACAACCTTTTTTTTCTTTTTTTTTTTTTGTTATAAGTAGCAAATCATTAGTTTACCAAAAGCATGTAACAGGAATATCAGGGGTTTCCTCTCCACCAAAGTTCAAAGAGTTCGTCATTTATACATATCACAGAATTACAGAAAGGTAGGGGTTGGAAGGGGTGCCTGAAGATCATCCAGTCCAACCCCCCCTGCTAGAGCAGAATCACTCAGAGAAGATCACACGGCAACACAACCAGGTGGGTTTTGAATGTTTCTAGAGAAGGAGACTCGACAGCCTCTTTGGGCAGCCTGTTCTAGTGCTCTGGTACCCTCACAGTATTTCCTTATGTTTAAGTTGAACCTCCTGTGTTCCAGTTTGTGACCATTGCCCCTTGTCCTGTCACTTGGACCAACCAAGAAGATTCTGGTCTAATCTTTCTGACACCCACTCTTCAGATATTTATAAGCATTAATGAGATCTCCATATCAGAAGAAGAGCTAGAGCTGTTATAATTAGTGCTAAAAAATATACTGGAAAGACTTTGAAAATTCCTTGTTTCAGGTTTAAATCAGTTATATGCAAAAGGTTAAAATGAATTTTTTCTGGAAGGAATTCCTATTGTGAGTTCTTAGTAGCTTTTTCTGAAGCATCTGTTTCTTGTCACTAAAACTGAAGATATTAGAATGGAGCACTACTTTGCTCTAAAAAGAGAGTTACCTATCTTACGGTGGACAGAAGATCCAGTCAGTCAGGTACAGAAGGCTTTTTGTTTGCTGTTTGTTTTAACTGATCTTCAGTTTCTTTAGAAGCTTTAGCACCTGGGAAAAGTAAAAATCATAAAAAATAAGAGGCTTTCTTTTCTGAAAATTTGTGGCATCTTGTTTTGACACCTAATGTCTCAAAATATTTTTTTTTTCAGAAATATAAGACTCAGTAGTCAGGGCTATTGTGAGTTCAGCCCTATTCTGAAAGGCATGGACACTGTCTGACTTCTGTGCAGGCAGGGTGACGATCCAAATGACTACATGATTTTTACAGCAACATTTAAATAGGTAGGAAGCCTCATAGGCTTAGTCTTGCACTTCCTTGAGAAGTTCAGTCCAGCGGATGTGAGTGAAGTTTCTGCTAGAAGATGTGTCAGCTGAAGACTTCCCACCACTTGAAAGGATTTTTTTTTAGTGCTCTGCAACATGATGTTTCTTCTGCTTTCTTCTCCCATGTGTTTTCTATATAAAACAGATGCACTACCTAATACACTAAGTTGTTTTAATTTTACAGGAGTTGGAGAGGTTTTTAGCTATGCTAATCCTTATTTTCTATTTAAATTCTTTCATGTTTTTCCAGGAGAATCTCCAGGTTTTGTTCATATTTAATTTTCTTCCAACTTACTTTTTAAAAAGAAAACTCATATGAAAATGACTGGTTTTGACTAGTACCATAATTTCAGCATTTTTTTTAACAGTTCCAGTTATACGCTGATTATTTTGGAGCACAGTAGTCAACCAGCTGGCTAGCAGCCTATTTTAGATATGGAATAACTGAAGCATGCACTTCTCCAGGATCACAAGTAACAATGTTCATATATTATGTATACATTTGCACATGAGGATTGAGAGTCACTGTATGTATTTCATGTACGTATTAGACACTGTTTGAGTTCCCTTACTGTTCTTTGTGTAACCTCTGAGCTCCAGCTTAGGGTACATACCACTATCGATATGCCTTCAAAAATGCAAAGGGAAATGGCTTAGGCTAGAGACTGTACTTCTCAATAAATGAGACAACAGTGGTGTGTAAGGGAAGAGAGAAAAATGGATATTTGCCCAAAGTGACCCTACAGGTCTGTGAAAGGCAAATGCTATTGATCTTGTCTCCCAGTGTAGCAGCTTAATTACAAGGCCACATTGCTCAGACCAAGCATCCCACACTGAATAAAATTTATTATCGTGACACTTAGTTTTTTTGTACATTATTACAGGTTAGAATATGTCTTGCTTTCAGGCTGTGACATACTATTTGTTCAGTTCCAGCCACCAAGCTTCAAACCACTAAGGAATTATAGTGTAATGTGCAGTACAGGCAGTTTTAACCAACTGCCTTGTAGTTCATCATTATCAGCATGCAAAAAGAAATAAATGTGAAAAACCAAATATAAGAACACTACCTATTAACTTTTTGTATACTGCAAGAAAAACCTAGCAAACCAGATCATTAAACAATCTGTTTGAACAAAACATTCATATTGGCTCAGGCTCTCCAATTGACTCTCAGGTCTCCAATCTATTTTTAACTTTTCTATGTAATTCCTCTCACAAAATAAAATAAAAATAGTAACAATATTTTTAAACAGAGTTTATTCTAGTGAGAGACTGCTTATTAAGGAGGTTTAATGTTATGTGATAGTAATTTTTTTTCTATCTTTAGTGTCTCCATTTAAGGCTCAGGGCAAGCCCAGAGAGCATGAAATGACACAAAACAGTTAGTGCAATGTCTTCTACATATGTATAATGATAGCTGTTCAATAAGTGTTTTTACATTAACATAAATATCAATGCTACCGCAGACTGATGGTGTATAGCAAAAGTTAAGAATTAAAGATGTGCTCATGCTCAGGAATAGAATACGGTAAGAAGGTAATGAGACTACACTTTATCTATGAAGTACAGAGTTGCAGAACTGGCTTGCAATTACAGTGTGGCTATTGAAGTGCGGTGTCACACCCACACTAGTGAGCACTGTCCCATCATGAAGGTGAGACTTCTTAGCTACAGCGCCATAAGGACAGAATTGGGCTTTTTCCTGTTCCAGGGAAATCCTGGATGGCAGAAACTCCAGTGCCCATTGTATAGAGCAGATATGCTCTGAGAAGCACAGAGGTTACTCCACCTCTGAGGTATGTGCACTAGAACTAGAATGCAAGCTACCACTAGATTCTAGCATAACACTGACATGAAATTAAAATGTCATTTGCCTATGGGATATGATCACTAATACAAACATCAACTTGGATGAAAATCAATACTCCGCTTGTGAAAAGTGCTTGGGGAAATATAATCATACATGTCCGAACTCTGAATAATTAAGTGTTGTTTTTAAGAAAGATTAGTTATTTGATTTATCCTGGCTCAGAGGTGACATCATGTGTCCAAAGAAGAGCAACAAAGCTGTTGAAGGGTCTAGAGCATAAGTCCTACAAGGAGCACTGGGAACAAGGAACTGGGGTTGTTTAGCCTGAAGAAAAGGAAGTTCAGAGGAGACCTTATTGCTCTCTACAGCTACCTGAAAGGAGGTGTAGTGAAGTGAGTGTCTGTCTCTTCTCCAAAGTAACAAGTGATAGGATGAGAGGAAACAGCCTTAAGTTGTAGCAGAGGAGGTTTAGATTTGATATTAGGAAAAATTTCTTCACCAAAGCTCCCCCTTTGCCTTTGTCAGACCCACCTCGGACCAGGGCCAAGCCAATCAGCGCCCCTGCAAATTCATGTATTTAAGGTGGGTGCAGGGCATGCCTCTCTCTCTCTGGCACCAGCCCTGACCAGCGCGGCCCCAGGTGCAGGTAGTGTGGCCCTGGCCTTGCATGGCTGAGCTTGGCCGACCCTGACCACAATTTAAGCTTAAGCCCTGCTGCAGTTTAATCTTGAAAAAAAAAGAGAGACGGGATCTCCAGAACCATCAGGAGAGACCTGCAGCGGAGAAACGCGGCCCCAGGTGCGGGTGGCGCAGCCCCGTCCTTGCATGGCTGGGCTTGGCTGGCCCTGACCGCAACTTAAGCTTAAGTCCCGCTGCAGTTCATCCCGAAAAAAAAGAGAGAGAGCCAAGATCTCCAGAACCATCGGAGGAGACGGGCTGCGGAGAAAGGAGTGGGGCCCAAGGAGAATGACTTTGAAGAACACCAAGGTCGGTTTGAAGGAAAGAAAGGAGAGGGAGGAGGAGGAGGATGCGAAACCCAGGTTTTCCCTTTGCAACCTGTGGCAAGAGCCTGGTCGACTGGTTGTGTGTGAGGGAACTGTGACCATGGGCAGATCCAGATTGGAGCTTCATGGACTTGGGCTGAAGCAGTTTTGTGTGTGAGGGAAACTGCAGCTGTGGGTAGAACCATATTGGACTTTGGAAGACTTTTTTCCCCTATGGAAAGGGGCCACGTGGAAGCAGAGAGAGACACTGGGCTCAGGGGTTTTTTTTCCCCTACTCCTAAGAAAGCACGGGAAGAACGACCGCAAACTCCCACCCGCATCCCCGTGCGCCTCAAGGCAAAGGGGGAGGGGGAAGGTGAAGAAACCGGGAACAAAAGCTGAGCCCAGGAAGAAGGGAGGGGTGGGGGGAAGGTGTTTTGATTTTAAGATCTGGTTGTATCTCCCATTGTTCTACTCTGATGTTGGTAACAAATTAAAATCGTTTTGTTTTTATTCCTTATGATGAGTCTGTCTTTTGCCTGTGACCTAAGTGGTGAGAAGCCCTCCCAGTCCTTATTTTGACTAGCACTTTTTTGGGGGCATCGTGGTGCTCAGTTATGCATTGGGCCTAAACCACAACAGTGGTGGACTTGACCATTCTAGATTCACAGTTGGTCTTGATGATCTTAAAGATCTTTTCCAAGCCAAGCAATTCTGTGATTATGACAGTGGTTCAAATTACTTAAGAGGCGAGTAAAGGTAAATGCTGCAGTGGATCTTCTGCAAAGAATCTGAGTCTATGACACTGTTCTTATTTAAATAAAATTTATGAACAATGTAAATCTTAAATATCATATATACCCATAGCAAAATATGCTATGTCTTCACCCTAAATTTTTCTTTTAAATCTTACAAAGAAGATAAAAGAAGTGACATAAGTTAAACTGCAGAGCTAACTTGCCCAGAAACGGAGGAAATTCTTGACAGCTGGACTTGCCCAAATACTTTGCACTTTCCACAGGCTGCATAGAGAAACCCAGAGCGTGCAGGAGAACTTGCTATATGGGAAAGCACTGGTAGAAAGTGACTCATGGCTGTGCTGAAATGTGAGATGAATGCCACATGAAACCAGAGACTGCAAATGGTAGCTCCTGATGTGTTAAATAAGGAAGTACTAAGTACAATAAAATCGTGTTACCTTTGCAATACACATAATTTAAAAGACCATTATTGGAATACTATGTCATATTCAAGTAGTAATGATAAAATAAATTAATAAAGATAAAAGAGTTCATTCAAATGCTAGGTAACTCATTGCACAGCTAATTTTCTGGACTGACACTAAATAAATTTTCTTTTTCCTTTTCAGGAATTTTCAGACTTTTAAATGTTTTCCTTTTGCTTCAAAGCAAAACCTATCTCTTTCTTTTGTTCTCTCTCTTTCCCCCCCCTCCTCCCCCCTGCATAGGATCAGAAATGCCTTTTGTCCAGGGCACTAGCTCAGAGTGCTAGTCAGGTCCCTGCAGAGGGAGTGTTGATACATCATTAATCTATCACTTTAGCTGATGAAAATGAACCAGAGAAAGTGACAAAGAGCAAACACTCTGTGTATAAGACAGATTGTTCAAAAAGTGCTCTTGAACAGATAGAACAAACATTAAAGCTGCCCCTGACTAAGTTAACGATATACATCAAAGTTGTCTGCTGGAGATGACCGTATATGAAAATAATTACTTATTCACTGAAGAAAAAGAGAAAGATTCAGTGGATAAACTAGTGTGGGCTATGCAAGACACGGTTTCAAATCGCCCTGCATGCCAAAGGCCACACGTTGCTTAACTGGATCTACTTTGTTTCATTATATAATTTTTTCCACTATAACTTTCTCCTTTATGCCTGAAAGACACTTTTAGGAAATTATTTTGGGGAAAAAAAAAAAAAAGAAAATCAAACCGATTTTTAAATTCAAACTTCATAAATTTCTACAAGCTTATATCTTCTTGTAAAAAAACCTCTTCTGAAAACTTTCCCAGTCTGTGAACAATAGAAGCTCACACTTTCTAATCTAATTTTCCGCAGCCATCAAGGAAAGCATAAATTAAACTGAGTAAGCAAGGTTTTAAGTCAGATAGTTTTGGATCTCTTTTGAGCAAGGGTGAATTTCCACTCTTGGAAGGTAAATATTCAAGTATGTCTGTGGTAAACTCAGCGGCTTACCTGTTTTGACAGTTGTATGGCACATCATGTGCAGCAATGCACATAGCAAGAGTTTAGAGAATAAGGAAAGCACGTGGTATCCTCTTGCGAGCCAGGCTGTGGTTTCTGCTCTTCTGAACCTGTTTTAAAGCAACTACAGTCATTGAATCATATATATTGGCTTTTTTCCTCTCTCTAGAAAAGAGAGCTCCTGGCTGGGGAGAAAGCAGAGTTGTTCATTTTGGGTAGGTGTTCACAGTGCTTCTTGTTTTACTTATCTTTTCTAATTCTTATGCTGGTGCTGTTACTGTATGATAGAGATCTGCTCCAGTTGGAAAAGATTTCAAATAACCCATGACTCAGATATGTTTTGGCTTTTGGAAATGTTTGGAAGCAAAATTCTAGTGACTGACCTTTGAGTCCTTTTTTCCACTTTAGAAATTACAATTGTTGTTCATTTGACTATTCAACTTTTAATCTCAGCATATGTTGTACCCAGCATGAGACACATACATTCCATTTTCCTTGAATAATTTACTGGAGATTGAATGGTACAAAACCCTCATTTTATCCATACACTCAGGAATCATCACATGATTTTAGTGCAGTATTATGAAGAAACGGTATAAAATTGTATTAGTTTATTGCTACTATCTTAGTATAAGATTATAAGCAAAGTCATTTGGTTTCCTTGTCTTGGAAAACTTTGAAAAGTGTCTATTTTATTAGCTACTCACAGGAGACATTTGTAGAACTACTTTTATGCTTATAGTTCATATTGAAGCGGAATTTAGTGTCTCTGGGAAAAGAAAGAAAAAACAACCAAAAATACTGTAAAACAAAAACTTTAAAATTTCTGAATTGTCTCTATTATTGGAAAGCTGTGTAGTCTTCTGCTGAATAATAGTATAAACAAATTTCTGCAAAAACAGAAACAGCAAAAGCTGCCTCTTTTATCTGAAAATTGATAGCCTGCCTGCAGTGTTCCTAAGTTTTCAGGATTGATTCACAGTTCTCATCAGCAATTTGTGGATCACAGAGAACATGTGTATGAATGTGGTTGTTTTTTAAGAGGAAAACTTAAAAATACTTGAAATATAATTCTTATAAACAGGAAGGATTATTATCAGACCTACATCTGACAATGTAAAATCAACTCACTGTTGAGCCAAACCACATTTTGAAATATGATTTCAGTAGCAATTTCTCTTGAAAGTAGTTCAACTTCCTAAAAGTCTGGCTAGTTATTGAAAAAACTCAATGTAGAGCAGAAAGTGGCTTTTACTGAACATTTACTTAAAAGTAAATGGTGAATTAAGATCTGCCTTACATTCCTGATTTATCTTCCAACACTTTGAATCAAAGTACAAAGGAAGGATGGGCACACAAGCAGAAAATTTGTCATGAAACCAGGAATAACAAATTAACTAATTTTCATAGCATGCAACTTTTGACAGAAATATTGGATACTGCTTTCATTCTTTTCTGTCATACAATTACTGTCAGACCATAGCTTATTTAGTAATGAAAACCCACACTGCTGCAAGGCAAAAGCTCTGCACTGAAAAGCTCTTCAAGTAAATTTTGGGTTAAAGATGCTCAGGTTCCTGGGTTTTAAGCCCAGGCTCATTATGCTTTTGATTTGGCAGGATGTACAAATTAGATATAATTAGTATTATTATTTTTATCTTGTCATTACATCTGGCAATCATCTAGTAGAAAGTGGGAAAACAGATTATGATTTGAAGCTAAAATTTGAGTAACGCTATTACACTAGCCCTAAGCGTTGTATCACACCTAATTTTTCATCTTCTTTTTCCTTTTCACCTAGCATCAGATACTTCTTCCAACCTTTTTATCTATTCACTTGGCTCTGTTCCTTTCCCTGCTTCCAATCCTTTTATTTCTGCTCAGATCATGTTGTTTTCCTGAGTAGACAGATGTGCCTGTAGCACTCAACTCCCTGCACACCTGGACTCAAGGCCTCAGACTTGAGAGCATGCAGAAAGAGCAAGAGTTGTCTGTTTCTTCAGCTGTTTTTTTCACCCTTTTCCAATAATGCTGCTGCTTCTTCAGGATATGGTCCAAGTCCCACTATTTATCAGAGACTTTTCTTGTACATGGAAATATATCCGATAGTTGGTTTAAATTTAAATTAATCTGACAGTTTGCTTTCTAGTAATCAAATAACACACAGGTAAACTTCAATAATAGAATCGTACTTTCTGAACATGCTGGGCTTCTGTACACTCGTGGTGACATATCTTTAATGTGGTTTTATTTCTGGCATTTGTCTTGTGTTTCTTACAATTTCCGACAAGACAAGATGAGCTTCAGCACTGGCAGGATGCTTTTAGAGGTTTCCTTAACAAGTTCTGTATTGGCTTGTAGCTTGTTACTAGATGATATTCACGTAGAAGCACAGAGAGAAAAACTTAATATTTGAAAAGAACCAAAATAGCATGAAACTACTAAGATCTGATTCTTCTGCTATAAGATTAAAACTTTGAAGTTCTTCTGTATTTCTAGAAGATGATGAGGAGTTTTGATGTTGCTGTTTGCAGGTGTTAGAAACAGGATTTTTGGCAAGACTCCTATTTTCAATAGTTACCTTGACTGTGAAGTGTTGTAAAGCCACAAACAAGACTCAATCAGATGAGTCGGCAGTAATACTCTTCCCAGGGTCCTTGGAAAAAACCCACATCCTCTCAGATATTTAGCCACAAGAAAATGAGAGCTGCAATCATTTTATAAATGTATGTAAAAGCATGTGTCTTCATGTCAAGTGTTTTCACTTCTACATGAATTGCAAAAAGTGGGAGGCACTGTGTGGACACTGGAAGGGCCATGCAGATTCAGCTCCCAGTGGGACTGCAGTACCCAAAGATGAGACAGCACCAGAGCTCATCAGAGAGAACAGAGAAGCAACCTCAGAAGCGTGATGTAGAAAAACATCTTTAAAATGTATGGTTTGATAGGAGGCGGCTATTATAGGTATGCAAATTCAGCAGCACCTTAAGAAAAATTAATCTGGGAAGAAACATCCTGAATCAGTACTCCATTGTTACATTTGCAGTATTTATAATACCATAAATCCTTTCAAGATACTATCACAACCCTATCTTCCCTCCGAATGGGAGTAGGACTCAGCTATGAGTTTGTTATCAAAGTCTGTAAAAATGTTTGATATTTTTTAATAGAAAACACTCTGTAAAATAAAATTAGGTGGTTTTATTTAGTTGCTCTATTTAGAAATGCTTGCTTTATTTTTATTTGGAAGCTAAATGAAAGATGGATTTAATTTTAAACTTGGATAAAATCTTTTGGGACTGACTGCCATAGTATAATGAAAAAGGTTTGCTAAAATTCTACATATGCAGTTTATATAGTCTTTATATCCACTTCTACTAGGAAATGGTATTAAAAAATAATTAATGTTGTGAATTACCTTGAGGAGTTGATGGCTTAAATATTTGGTCCACTTTCTTTTTTTTTATGTGGTTTCTAATAAATTTCAGAAAATACATATAAAAATTCCGTTAAAGATTATTTTCTTTAATCTCAGGATTTGGTAATTTCAATGTCTAAGGAAAACATGATGCTGATTTGCACCATTCTATTTTGGCTATATAAAATTGGAGAATTCAGGTTTGTACTCTTTTTAATAGTATCCTTATAAAAAGAGAGATTGAGAAACACATATATCAGTTAATTCCACATTTCTACAGGCCCAAATCCAATATTAGATACCAGTTTAAAAATCATCACTGAAAATAGTAGGAGTTGCACTCACAGCAGACCTTGATTGCATCACTATAAATTTTACAACACAGAGAACATAGGGGGTTTCTGCACAAAAATCTAAACGGAGACTCTTAACCGCGTGCGCTGAGATCAGTCTCCAGCTTTTAAGGGGAACTTTCTTATTATAGAAGTAATTGAAGAATGACAGTATAGCTGATGCTGCTTTTCTTCTTCTTCCTCTTCTTTTTCTTAATAAGTAAGAGCTGTAAAGCTTAAATTACCCAAAGAGAGACAGGAAAAGCTGGCTTAACATGGCTATTTTATGACACATTCAATTAGTATTAAAAATTCTAGTCATCAGATATACGAATGAATGAGACATCCAAAAACCCTTGCACTTGCCCCTACAGTGCTGGGACTGCTGGCAAAATAACAGAGCTGTAAGCTCATCTCAGCAGCAGCAGCAATCCCAGAAATTCTTTGAGACTCTTAAAAACTGTAGACAAGGCATCAGAAGGTAGCAGCCTCCTCCAGAAGAAGAGATTAAAGACAACAAGGAAGTTTCTGAATGGTTTAAAAATACAAAAGTACCGTTAACAACTCCAGCAATGGCTTAGGCCACCAAAGAGGGAGAAGAATTTGCTTTCTTTTCATCCACACTGGAGAGAAGGGAGCAACATGAGATTAGCAAAATCCTTTTTACTTCATGGTTCATTTCCCTTGGTTTGTGTCTATTTAGACTTTTAGTATCTGATTCTCTTCAGGCCTTTGTGAATTGGTACCACTGGATCTCACAACCAGAGCCTGGTATCCTGGTTTGAGCTAAATAGAAGTAACTTTTTACTTAGTGATTTTACTTTTCAGCTAAGTCTCTTCTAAGTGGCTCTACTTGCTGAAACTAATGGCATGTTTTTCCAGACAGTGTTCACTTCTACAAGTGATAATGCTTGTAAGTTATTTAAACATGACAAGACCACTGTCTCACCATGGGTGACATATCTGCACCTGTAGGGAGGAACGGAGAGGACAGATCATCCAAAAACTGACCAATTAGGTATTCCATCCCACATACATCATACTCAGTATAAAGATGAGGGAGCACGAGGGTCTTGGACCCCCTTCTCTGCTCTTTTCCTCTCCTGTGACGGCCGAAGTCCAAGCAGAATCCTGTTATTTTGTCTGCCTCTGATCCTGATTCATGTGTTGCTGAATCCAGTTCCAGCATCCTGCTCCCACCTGCTTGCTGGGTCCAGACTGGGACTTTTCCAGTAACCTGCTCTGCAGAGCCTCTGGTGACGTAATTGTCATTGGGGAGGTTGGGGGGAGGATTTTATATTAGTTTTATGCATATATTTGTACATATCTGTATATATTTCATTATTTTCCTATTTACATTATTATCCTGTAGTATTAGTATTATTGATTAATTAAACCTGTTAGATCTATATTCCAACCCGTAAAGTCTCTCTCCCTTATTCTCTTCCTCTTCTCCTTCTCGGGAGGGAAGAGGGGTTAGTAGAGAGTGTCTGTTCAGGATTTAGTGGCCAGCCCAGCCCTAAATCATGACACCTGGAGACAAAGGTGAGAAGCTAGGACATCAAAATGAGGGCATACACAGGGGGCAAGAAAATTACATACAATTAGAGGAGTGTTGCATGAAAAATTACAGGTAAAGTTGAGATCTAACTGTGAAGGAAATGGAAAAATGGGGTCCATAAATAGCAAGTTGGTGAGCTCATTAGATTAATTTGCTTATTGTAGCATTATTGTTACTTAAGAACTAAACATGGCGTGTCCAGCATCATAGCCTCCTATCTCAGAAGACATCACTCTGACTCTTGCCATGATATTACTCTAAATTTTGTTCATAAATTATTTAAAGAAAGTATTTCCAGATGTTGAATCTCCTTCAAAGGTTCTCATAAAATCTTCCAGTTTCCTCCTGGTTTCGTATCTGCAAGCTGAATCAGTTCAATGCTGAAGTGCTTAGTTGATGTGAGTTGATAGACTGGAATCATAATATAATACACTGCCAAAGGAACATGAGCTAAGAGGCATGTGGGGAACTGGATGGATGTTTAGGTGCTGTTTTATATACTTCCTATCCAATTGCTGTTTAATCTCCAAGTATATTAAAGAGCCAGAAATCCAAAAATCTACCAGGTTACACCATGCTCTCTCTCTGAGCCAGTAATTTTTTCATTCCTAGATATATGATGGCTCAACTTTGACAAGCAGAATAACCAGGAGTCATTTTTATCTACCCTTGTTCATCTGTGAGAAGTACCCATATGAATATATTCTCATGAAACACAAGAAGGAGGAGTATCTTAATGCTCTGACTTCCCGTGCAGTGCTCTAAACACTATTTTTTTCTTTTTGTTTTAAGAAGAAAAAACATAAGTAACAAAAGCCCATGAAACTGTTTCAGACTATGAATCCTCATAACACAAGGGCACCTAAGCTGGAGAGAGAGCTTCAGATCTAGCCCTCTGCAATGTTCTATGCTTTCTAGTTCAGCAACCATGTGCACCAGTTGTGGAACGTGTTGTGTCAAATCTTGCTGTCATATACTAAACAGGAAGAGCCAGAGAATGGTGTCAAGCAAATGAGTGAGGCCTCACAGTGAATTCTGTTCCCAATAGCAGACATTTTTCCTTGGGGCTATCAACGTAGGTCCCATCTTGCCAAGATCAGGATATCAATCAGAGATCTACAGCTTATCTCCAGGTATAGTCATGGAGAGATACGTGAGCTCTGTTAGAACATGTTTCATCAGACCTATCTCAAATGCCTGTTTCAAGTTGAATGCTCCACGCCCATGAGCTACTGCTTTGGGTTATTTATTTTCATGGAAGCTCAAGATGATTGGATGAGAGGCAAAAGTCTACACTGCGGGCTTCTCTACCATCAGAAAAGCCTTATACTCAGAAGAGCCTTATACATTGTGCCTCAAATCCACATTTATTTTTGAACCTAGCATTAAGTCTGATCTTAAGCACTTTAACGGCTAGACCAAACATCACCTGAAAATCAGCAGCAGAAATCAGATTCAGTCATATCAAGGACAAGTGTCCTTCATTCATAAAACCACCCCATCTCTCACCCTGTTTATCTGAAAACAGTTGCCTTTAATAAAAGAAATATCTAAAATGTATCTGGATTGTGTAGTCAGTCTTCTACACCAGACCCTCAGATAGCAGAAACCAGTATATCTTCTACAGATCTATAATGTTTTATAGAGGTTAAGGATATGCCTTGCTGTTTTTATTCCAAAATAACAGACAATGTTATATAAATAAATTTACATTATTGAAAACATAGCAGACTGTGATTTTGTTTATTTAATCTGAAGTAATTTAACAAACTGACCCAGAGAAAAGAATTTCAAATACCATGACTTGTATAAGTCAGTTGTTGGGGGTTTTTAAAGTAACAATAAGATAGATTATGTGTTAGATTAACCTGAGCTAAGAAAATACAGTCATAGCCAAAATTAGAGACAAAGACTAATATCTGTGCAAGGAAACATACTGAAAACAAACTAAGTTTGACCTCTGGTAATGCTAGCAGCTGGGCTGTACATGAGCATAACTTCAGATCTGTTAATTTTAGAAATTTTTTTAAGAGTCTATTTTGTTGAACCATTCCCGATAAATTAAGTCTTGGGTAAGTTTGCTGCTATTTTCTTTTATTTCTCTAAGGAAACCCTTCAGACCAATCTACTGAGAAACAAAATGAATGTTCATCCTATGGCCTGTCACTGTATAAGTTTTCATAAGAAGGAAATTTATGCAATGGCCCAAAATGCTGAAGTAGTGAATTAACGTATTTCCTGTGGATTCCTGTCTTGCATAAAAATTTTCTCAGCCAACTACTTCAACCTGTTTTTTTCTTTTCAAAGGTACAATTTTACATACATTTTGTCTCCATGTTACACTCAATATCGCAGCCTGTTCTCAACAGTTTGCTGTCACATTGGGCTGCAGTTTACTACACCTTTTGAGTTGCTAGGCTGCAAAATGAAATAGTGTATCAGCATGACTGAGGGGTGAAATAAATCACAACCAGAGAGGAGCAGACAGGGACAAAAGTCTCTTAAAATGTTCATTTATCCAGAGAAAAAGTATGAGCTATTGCACCCTGATAGACCTTGGAGAAACATGGCTATCAAAAGGTCACTGGAGTAGAAACAGTTTTGATAAGATTAATAAAAATAAGAGGATTAGGATTTTATCTGGCAGAGGAGATATTAGTGAGGATGGAGCTGTAGTAGTAAGATAGGAGCACTCAGCTGAGATTCTCTCTCAAATTGTGTCTCCCTTCAAAACCTCATATGTGAGACACAGGTATTTGCATGCTTATTGAAAATAATACTTGAAATCTGAATGAGAATTCCCCATCTGAGAGTGATTGGCTTGTCTCCAGAGATGAACCTGGATGTCATTCAAATTTAATATAATGTGCATTTTTTAAAAAGTATTGTTTTAAAATTTATCTCCCTTTTAGTGTGTGCTTATAGCAGTACTTGAGCTTTATACAATGTTTAAGTGAATATGCCAGAGTTCATATGTGATAAGGTATTTATGAGCTTTCACACAGCTCTCATATGATTTTTCTAGAGACTTCATAGTACTTACAATTTTGAATTACAAGTGTTTAAGGAGCTGGTAATCTAACAGGTGCTCTTAATGTGATTGGCTTGCAGCAAACGTGAATGCCTTATTAAGAAGTATTAGAAATGATTTCTACATAAGTGGCATAAAGAAACATGCTAATCTATTTCTTTTGGAAAATAAGCCATCATTCAAGATGGCTCCATTCTGCATGGAGCATGTGTAAGGTAGGAATCTCCATCCTTGAGTATTGCATATGATCTAGAAAAAAATTATTTTAATTGTATAGTTTAATATTTGTATAACACTTTTGCAACTGTTGTAAAAGACACAAGCGATCGGATGCTGTTGGCATGAATATTTAGGGCTCCTGGATATTGGACAGCCAAGGACAAATAATTTCTCTGATCAGGGCTTTTATGACCCCACTAAAATCGGTTAATAATAACATTCCACTTCTTTGTAAAATGATAAATATACATTGACAAAACATGAAGTCTAATATCTAGGTTATTAATTATTTAATTCAAATTTCTTCCTCCATGTGTGCTTTGTATCTAAGCACCCTTAAATTCCTCTGAAGAACACAGTTGGGAAAGGAGGTGAAAGGTATCAGTTGAAACTTCAAGGAGTCCTCGGAGACGCAAAACATTTTTGTCTTGAACACAAATTTTTTATGCTGTTTAATTGACATCAGTGAGCAAGAACTTAGGTTTAAACCCAAAGACAAAAATCTCTAACACTGCAGGTTTCTTCATCCCTGTGGGTTACAGCTTCTCTTATACTGAACAGTTCTCTTTAGGAAAAAACTTTATTCTCTCTGCTCACAGGTAAGATGATTCATGATCACATACTCTGCTTTCCAGAGGACTTCAGTAAATAGCTGGCTGTTCACTGTTGGGTTTCAAGTCTCGTTTAATACCCATAATTCCAATTTTGATCAAGATTTATTTTATTGATCACTCACAGTCATGGCTTATCAATCTATTTTTTATAAATTCACTTGCAAGCATAGTCATGTCTATTCTGTAACACAGATTCAAAACAAGAGATTACGGTAAACACCTCTTTGAGATATTAAAAAGATAATAAAATATGTAGCATTGTATGCTTAATGAAAGAAAACATTATTTTGGTATGTGCCTAAAGCACCTCACCTGAGCTCGGAAGATATGAACAAAGCAGTCCTGTCTCTCATCTGACAGCCATAAGAGTGGTTTGGAGACGATTCAATTTCAGTAATTTACAGCTTACATAAAACCATAGCACAGCAGCCAGAAAGGACCCTGAATTATCAGACTTTACAAACCGTACATGTGGCAGCACTGAGCCAACATCAGGTACTCCGCACTAGCCAGAGAGAAAAAGGAGTTGCTCTGTGTCACATGCAACATAGTGAGCATGAGAATTTTTTGTGAATAGAAAAAATCTATCCTAATCACTATTTTCACAAATTATATTTAACCAGTTTCTATCCTCAGAAATATCATATGGATGAAATTTCAAACTGTTAACCCCTCTTTCATTGTGGTGATAAAACTCCCCCCTTTTAGATTATAGATCTAGAATTCTTACAGCTATTACTAAAAAAAAAACAAACAACCCAACAAACCAAAACAAACCAAAAAACAACAAAACCCCTAAACTGCCAAAAAGTCCCAAAAATGTCTTGCTAGATCAGTTAAAAGAGTTTTAGAGAAGTTCTGCATTATCCTGTTCATACAGAGCAAATGTATTTTCTTGGCATCAACAGTTTTTCAACTGAATTTAAAAATATTTCTGTTAAAATGTTTTGAATGACATTGCTCCTTCTGTCTCTTCTGTATTCTCCTTTATTCTTCAAAGGTTCTAAAACATCGATTATCTGCCTCTGTGGGTATTAATTACCTGTCTCATGTGTCTGTATGGGCTTTGAGATGCTGACTCTTTAATCACCTCTTCCACAGTAGCTTTTAACATTGTTTTATTGAGTATGATGGACAGGCTTTTATTTATATTACATTTCCCTATTCCTTATTAGTACCTGAACTCATTATGAAGTGTTATAAACAAGTATATTTTCCTAAGCATAGACTTGAATACAAAATACTATACTCCATATTCTTCCTATTTTTACTGGAAATTTGGGAACTGGTGTCTGAAATACATTTACGCAATCATGAGCTTGTAGAGGCATGAATGGTACCTGCTATATTTTAATGTGCCCTTTCTCTATTCAGAGGGTTTTTTTATTATGTTTTTATGTTGACATTGTACCAGCACAGAAATGGACATAATACAAGGTTTTTAAAATATTGTTCATATCCTCCTATCTATATAATCTCCACTCTTAGAAATTAGTTGCATAAAATTTAATTGAATAGGAAATATCCTTTAAGTCTCTCATTCCTAGAAACTCCCACTCCATTCCATTTTTCATACTCAAATCACAGAAATATCTCAAATCACCATTCCTTTTTCTTATAGTGTTCTGCAGCTCTTTTATAACTTCACATTCAAAAAGTGTCTTACACGTAATGCTGAGAATCACATTATTTTCATTCTTTTCACCAGATGAATTGACTCATCATGTCTTATTTCATTAGTTACAGTATGGTATGACAGTATATATACTTCAATGAAATTAGCAGATGTGGCTAGACTTATAACTCTTCATTTGTCCTTTGAGAGCCAAATTCTGAAAGTTGACTAATTTTTCAAGATTCCTGAAATTTCTCATTTGATTTGGAGCATGTGTATCCATCTGAATATGTGAAAAATCAGTTACCATAAATGTAGGTTAATTACTTGATATATTTTTACCCCTGTTGGGTTTTTCATTTCATTGTGCCTTTTATTTCGGCTCTACTAATTGAAGACGGGGATAAGTAAAGAGCACATATCATGAAAGGATGTTTCTAGTCTTATGCAGGCCAAATAGAATTGAAGCTCATTAGTGACCCTAATTACACTATAAAAATCACAACAACTTTGTAAAATATACATTTAAGTTATGTTATGACATTCGTGTCTAGAAAAGAGGATTAAATCAGCTAATATGAAAACTACCAGAGTAGCTCCATTAATCAGATTTTGTTTCTACTACAGATCTGAATGTAAACAGTTGAGCAAGTGTGAGTTTGTGAAATGTGTTTATGTTATTCTTTTAACCTTATGAACTGTTTAGTATATTTAATGTAGAATTGCATCAATCATTTTTTCTAGGCAACACTCAGTGTAGATACTTTGCATTCCTGAGAATCCTCATGTATAAAAACAAAGTGAGAGAAAAGATTCAATATGTAAAAAAAAAATATAGACAAAAGGTTTTTAATTATTTTTCGTTTTCTCTAGGTATGATAAGTCAATGTCGTACTATAGCAGAGTCAGGTAGACTGCCCTGATGTAGTCCTGGATTTTTCCTTTACTGCCCCAAGGGTAAAGATAGTGCGGCTGTGAACCATTGCTCCCCAGTTCAGCCTGGCTCAACAGTACTGGAAAGTGTGATAGGGGTTAGAAGGCTATTACAGCTACAGGCAAGGCAATACTGAGCTAGATGGCTAAGTTTTACTGTTACTAGCAATAGATACATGACCTGGATATTGAGGTGCCAACATCTTTTAAAAACTCTGTCATGAGGGAGAGAAAAAAAGAAGACCTTAGTAAGTTCCCCATAAAGTTGACAGAAAAAAGTAGGTCTGTCTTTTCCACCAATGTGTTACCTCTTTTCTGTCAGTGTACCTGCCTGGTGGCCCAGCTGCAAAAGAAGGACTAGTGCACGTACCACTCATCATCATGGTCATAGACTTTGTGAGGGGGTAGAAGATTAAAGTTTCAAATGTTCCCAGGCTAGACCAAACTCAGGACTTCCTTCATCCGTGTTTTCTGAGAAAGTACAAAGCATGAAGGCAGAGAAAGACGACTGAATAACGAGGTCTCTTGCTCCACTCTGTAATATAAGGGAGATCACACCTGGGGCTTGCCCATCTAAGCTGGAATGTTCTCATCTGTGATTTTTTTCTATAAATTACTTATAGCAAGACATTTTTGAACCTATATTAGGTTATTATTTCAATGAATATAATTAAACAGCAAGCACAATATTTGTACAATCAAAAATTCAGCTGCATGTAGATTTTCCAGAAGCAAGGAAGAGCTTCCAGATCACTGCTGCCATCGCTGACCCACCCTAGGTTAGCCTCCTGCATTTGTGATGGCTTACTGGAAACTAAAACAACCTGAAGACATTTCTTACTTCCTAATCTGGGGCCACAGGTGTCATTCCCAAAGAACCAGAACAACTATAGAACTCACCATCAAGTTTTTGGTGAAGCAGTACTCTGATCGCTGCTACCTCTTCCAGGGTTTGGCAGCCTTTTCCAAGTCCATGGCAGTGCATAACCTGTTACACTGCTGGTGAGTGACTGCATCTGCACTGAAATCATAGATGACATGGTTGCACTATTATTCCCCTTTCAGCAATTTGGTTTTGTTTTTAAATTAACTTCATTATGTAGGAATGCAAGATATTTTAGGATAAATTGAGACTAAGAGACCTCTCAATGTCTCTCTTTATAGTGCAATGAAAACTTCAGAGTGCAATGAAACAGCTCACTAGCTTCATCTTTCACCCCCACTCACCTGGCAGATGCTCTTCCAGTTATGTGAAAGTGATTAATTAAACTGGCCACAAAGGGCAAACCTCAGAGTAATTTTACTTATTATCTTTGGTCTGTCATTTATTATACACCAAGTAGCAACAGGAAAACTTGTTTTATTTTATCCCCTCATTCATACACCATACTTGTGCAAATGAGATGTGTATCTCAGTGTGAAGAGCACTTTAGTCAGCTTAGTTGAGCTGGAAAGGAGATGATGAAGACATGAAAAAGGAAAAAGAAATAAAAGTTGAAAGGGGAAGTGTGAAAGAGGGCAGAATTTTAATGAATGAGTGCATATACAGTGTATATATTGCACAAAAGCTGTGGATATTTGGTACCTTCCAGTAAAGGATTATAAGCACTTAATTTAGGAAACCTATTAAATCAGCCAACCTTTAAAATATTTCTGAGCCAGATAAGACTGTCAGAATTGACATCCAGGGCTGAAGCAAAATCCCAGAGACTTTTGCCAGATGATCATCAGTAAATTATCTTTCAGGGAAAAAATACATAAAGTGAAACATAGGCTAATTTTTCATACCTTAAGCCCTGCCTACTTTCAGCACTGTGCAAAATCCTGAACTAGGCAGTAAATATAGGCATGATACGCATAGATACCTATACATCATAGGATGGATCTACTTCAAGTGAATTTGTCTAAGCTCATTTTTAAACTCATTTACGCTTGTGATCAGAGCCTTACAGCAACACATCCTACAATTTAGTTATGTTCATTGTGAAAATGTAGTTGTTTTAAAACTTTTGCATTAATATCTGTGTGTCCTCAGAAATAGTGACTTCCTCCTATAACTTCTCTCCAGTAGTGATAATGACTTTATAAACCTCTGCAATCTCTGCAGTCCACTGTTTTCATAGATATTGCATGTATAGACTCCAATGCTTATAAAAGCGATTCAAGGCTTATGCAAATATCTGCTTTGGAAATTATTTTTCATTTAATGAATTTGCATTAACTGACTTTAATTAAATGGAAACATCTTCTATGAATTACTATTTGTTTGCAGGAGTTAAAAAATAGTCTGAAATATGTAGAAAAGTTTCACTGTGGACATTTACATTTTATTCAGAAAATGGAGAATGTTTTCACTAACTTGATTTATACTAGTGATTATAGAATCATAGAATCATTGTATCATTTAGGTTGGAAAAGACTTTTAAGATCGTTGAGTCCAGCTATTAATGTAGCACTTCAAACCTTGTCATAGAAGATCAGGTTGGTCAAGCAGGACCTGCCTTTCGTAAACCCATGTTGCCTGGACCTGATCACCTGCATGTCCAGTATGTGCCACACGATGGCACTCAAGATGATCTGTTTTGTTGCCTTCCCCAGCAAAACATCCCTCAAATATTAGTGCGCTGCCCAAAAGCTTATTTCTAGCGAGCCTTGTTTAATCCCTTTTCCTCCTCAATTCTAGTTTAAGGCTTTTTCAGTGAGACCTGCTAACTCCTGTGCAAAGATCCTTTTCCATCTTTGAAACAGGTATACCCCATCTGTTACCAACAGGCCTGGTGTCATGTAAACAAATTCATGATTGAAAAACCCCAAATTCTGCTGGTGACACCAGGCTTGAAGCCAAGTGTTGATCTTCTGGCTCTTCCCGTTTCTTCCCCCATCATTCACTGCAACTGGAAGGATAGAGGAGGACAGTACTTGTACCCTCTGTGCTCTCCCTCAACCAGTCATCCCAGGGCCCTGAATCACAGAATCACAGAATCTCAGGAGTTGGAAGGGACCTGGAAAGATCATCCAGTCCAACCCCCCTGCCAGAGCAGGATCACCTAGACCAGGTCACACAGGAACGCGTCCAGGTTGGCCTTGAATGTCTCCAGAGAAGAAGACTCCACAACCTCTCTGGGCAGCCTGTTCCAGTGCTCTGTCACCCTCACAGTAAAAAAGTTTTTCCTCATGTTCGCATGGAACCTCCTGTGTTCCAGCTTGCGAACAAGCAAGTCTGTCTTGAGTGTCCTTGGACTTCCTGTTGCAGCTTCATCACTGTTTACCTGAAGAATCTATAATTAATAGTACTCCGAGGACTGTACCAGTGTGGGGAGCTTTCTTTTTACATCTTTAACTTGGGCTACAGAGAGTCAGCAGACTTCCCTAAGAATAGGGTCCCATCTGTATATTGAGCTTTCTGTTCCCTGCAGAAGGGAGTATCTTATGGCAATGGATAAAATTAATAACTTTTCATCTTTATGGAAGCAGTTTTGATGCAGTGTGCAGGCCAACTTAACCTTGGTGACGCCTCCAAACTAGATGAACCATCATCTTCACTGTTGATTGGTTCCACTCGCAGAGCCTCACAGCCATTATGCAAGGGCACTTGGGAAGGTGATGAAGTCACAGAGGAGAATTGTCTGCTGCATTGGGCAGGAAGGTGTTGCCATTGCCCCCTATCCCTTAAGTCACTGTGTGACTGTGGCAAAAGTATAGGGAATCCTCTATGTCATGTGTCCTCTTTGCTTGTTGGGTCTGTGTTAGGGAGGATAGGGTGTGATTCCACAAATAGAGTGGGATAACAAGAGCATGCCCTAAGCATGTAGTCCTCTTTTCTCTATTAACTCTATGATTTTTATAAATGTCATTTAACACTGAACTACTGTATTTTGCTAGATGTTAAATTAAACACAAAACAACCGCTAGATGGCATTTGATAGCTGTAAATGAGTTAAATCAAGCTAGTCCTAAAGGAGGACTGAAGGAAAGGCATTTATTTACTAATAACTATCATGTGGATGGTTTTAAGTGAGCAATACTATGTTTAGGGAAATAAAAAAGTTAGAATCAAGGTTAAAAGTAAATCTAGAACATCAGAGACACAAAAGAGAGAAGAGCCTTGTGGAAGTTAAGCACAACCAGTCCAAAAGTAAAATTCCTGGCAAGGAAAAAATTACATTTGATCCTGACTGACAGGCAAGCAAGAAGTTCCCCAGTGCTTCTCACAGGTAAGGGCTGCATCACTTTTCCGACACAGTAGGCGCCTGACTC